>NC_056731.1:382465138-382497638 GCF_019279795.1 Protopterus annectens
GTAGCAGGCAACTGAGTAACTGTCAGGAAAATCCTACTCGGACAGCTGAACTTTATTTGAATTTAATCAGAGTCTCTTTAATTGATGGCAGGTGTGTGCCCAAGAAGAATGAATGCTGTAATTAAATCAAAATGTGCTTCAACAAAGTATTAGTTTAAGGGTGTGCACCCTTATGCAACCAGCTTATTGTATTTTTTATAGTTATTCCCCTAACAGATTTGTTTGTTTTTTAATTGAATTGTACAGGTTATAGGTCACATTAAAAGTGGAAAAAGTTTTGAAATTATTTATTGTGTTCTCATTTTTTTATATCACAAAAACCTGACATTTTAACAGGGGTGTGTACACTTTTTATACCCACTGTACACAAACACACACACACACACACACACACACACACACACACACACACACACACACACACACACACACACAGACACATATGCCCACAATCTCTCAGTCTACAGTTGTATACTAAAGTCATATTAGTTACATTTTACATTACGCCTAAGTTTACTTCAGATGTTAAACATGATATGCATAAAATTCAGTACCTCCCCTTAACCTCAAAAATATTAATATCATTACCTGTCTGCCACTGTTTTTGTGCCATTAAAGGAGTATTGGCCACTCCACCTTATGACCTTCTTGCTGGCTACTTCAGCTCTGCTGTATGTTCTTTAACACTGACCCTTGTGATTTCCTGGTCTGTTGGACACTAACCATGGAGACCTCTGCAGCTGGCTGTTCCACTCAACCCTGCTATTTTTTTCCACTTTTTGCTGAGCCTGGATGTCCACCTGCAGTGCCAGCTTCTGTGCCTGTACCCTCTGGAATAAGTCATCTGCCGGAAAATAATCATGGACATTCAGGGATATTTAAACTATTAACGCTAGTAATAGTTATAATAGGTGTAATATTAACTGTTAAGGCCTAAGCACACACACACACACACACACACACACACACACACACACACACACACAGACAGGCACTGTGACACACAGACACACACACACATGGATGACATATCTGAGACAGGATTTAGTCCTAGCACACAGCGTTAAGATTATACAAAAATCGTGCTGCTGCATTGGATGTTTTGCTGTCCTGCCTTAAAAATGCATGCACAGAGACACCCTCACACACACACACACACACACACACACACACACACACACACACACACACACACACACGCACACACACAGACACACACACACACACACACACACACACACACACACACACACACACACACACACACACACACACACACACACTCCCACAGTTCCCTTTGTTGAATGCACAGCTATCCAACTGTACAATATTGAATATTCCATAAATTCCCCATGGTTCCTAAGGCAGAGTATTGCACAAAACCCAGATCAGCAATAGGATACTAACCCTTATTTGGCATTTTCACTATCAGTGGTGCAGAGATTGTGGCAACTTGAAAAGAAAGCAAGGAAAGGAAGAGACATTTGCACTAATTCTGCACCAGAATGGTGCACTGTATTTCTCATGCAAGGATTGTATTGAGAGAGAACCGAGCATTACTTGTGAGCTGGTCTAACTTAATAAAGAGAAAAGTCCTAAAGTGGAAAAGGACAGTTACCTAAACGTGAGTTACTGAATGTGTAGGCTTATAAATGCTAGAATGAAAACAGACAATAATGAAGATATATGCCAGATTGCTAGTACTAAGAATGTTTTCTCGATAGTACTTATCTTTGCAATCTGTGCTACTTCATACATGACAGACAGAAACCTAATCTAAAGTCAGTAAGGGAGAGCCTCTTCAACAAATATATAGCTATTGTAAAACCCCAGCAATACTGGAAATACTCTACTGATCCCTATACATAGTTCCCTTCAGTTTAGAATGTATATGTTTTGCTTGCCTGTGTGTCTTCCATATCCGTGTACCATGAGTTTTTGAATATCTGTACATAAGTGTGAGGCTAGTTGCCTTTCTCAGTTTCTCTGTGAGTATGTGTGTGTATATATTTGTGTGCACATGTGAGTTTGTGTATGATTGTGAATGTGTGTCTAAAGCCCTTACATTTGATTGAATGTGTGAGACTTCAGTACTTTGTTGTAGAAATGCAGGGTAACTATAAATTCTAAGGATATTTTATGTAATTTGTGCTTAGTACACTTTGCTTCTGAAACTGTCATTCATGAGACTGTCCTCCTTCCTCAGAAAGAACTCAGCTTTCCTGTCAGTAACAGTTATCTCATGTTGGAACAGAGTAGGGTGAAAGGCAGCGCCATCTTTTTCACCTTTACAAACTATTTCATTGTTACAATTAATTGGATTATGTGAAGTCTATTGAGGTTTTGACTTTAATTACACAGCAGAT
Source organism: Protopterus annectens (assembly GCF_019279795.1). NCBI lineage: Eukaryota > Metazoa > Chordata > Ceratodontiformes > Protopteridae > Protopterus > Protopterus annectens. The sequence goes on from NC_056731.1 coordinate 382,467,505, forward strand.
TAGCCTGACTAGTACAGAAATCTGTTATCCCCAGTTTGGCAGGAATGGCATTGCATTTCCCAGTTGTTCATTTCTTTATACATAGTACACATTGGTTACCATAATAAGTAGAGCTTTAATTTTAATGTACAAAGATGCTGTGTACCCATCCATACTATACAATTATTTGCAGAGATAGCTTCATTTGAGAAGATCCAAATGGGTGCATGTGGATGGATGTACCTTCTGTGCTCATCATATTGGCTGTCTTGAGTAAGTACTTTACATTTCCAGTTAATCAGCTGTCCATTTTAAAGTATGTGACAGATAAACATTGTGCTGCACAATAAATACCTTATTTTTGATTCATAAATGACAGACAACAAGGTATAAAATCTGTTGAAATTTTCAAGATGAATCATTCTGCAGTAGATGCAGACAAATGGTGTTAAGATATAATGTAAAAGATTACATAAAATTATTACAGTGACTTTGCATGAGGGCAAAGAGTGAAAATACTTTAAAAATTGAGCTGCAATAACATCCAGTAAAATGTCCGTTAGGGTTTAGGAGCCTCAAAGAAAAGAGAATTTAGAAAGCTTTTATTTTAATTCCTATCTCATTGTTTTTGATCCAATATGAAATTATAGGACCATGACAATGTGGGTAAGTGGGCTACCTGACACTGAGACACATTGTAAAAGCAGAATCTTGGGAAATGACTACAGTCATCTAGGGTTCTTTGTGTACATTCTATGCCAGTGTTTGGCATAGACCTGTTTCATGCAAAACATGTATGCAATATGTATGGTTTGCAGCAGATGTCTTGCATGATTCAACCATGCATGCTGTTTATTGTATGGTCCACAGCAGATCTGTAGTGCAGGGCCTCAGGCTGACATTGTATTATAGAGAGCCCATCAGGGCTCATGAACAACTCTAGGCAATTGCATAGCTATCAGAAACCAATGGAGGTTTCCTTTATGAGCATCAATTTACCCAGTATGCATAGAGATCTTCTAATACAATGGAGGTCAATTCCATGGCATACAAGGAGGGAGCCCTGACTGAGATCCGGGAGACTTGGGTTTGACTACAGAGCCCAGCACCTAAGAGGTTACTTGAGGGGTTTGGAAAGGTATCAGTGTTTTACTGGCTTGCCAATCATTAGCAGGGATCTCACTCTGGTGGTAATACTGAGGTATGCATGCCATATGTACAAAATACTGAGGAAATGCAACCTTAAGCCATTGCATATCAGGTACTGTGGCAGGGAAATGGTTAAGGCATGCACATAAAAAATCCATATGGCTTCAAATATAACACTGCTCTGGGACCCCTCAATCTCCTCTTGAACAATAAGAGAGTTTCAGATTAGGACTAGGGGGTTCAGAAGTCACTCCCTACATCTGTGTTTGATGAAAGACACCAATGACAGAAGATGATTGGCTGCACGGGGGCCAAAAAAGTTAAAAAAACAAATATGCCTGATACAGCTGAATATCTACTGCTCTTTTAGTTCATTATTGTGATCTTGACACAAGATAACTGTTGTATAGTGGTCAAAAATTGTTGACTTCCTGCATGGAAAGTACTTTTGCTCAGATGTGCATATCTAGACACACAGCTCAAATTTGGAATTTTGTCAGAAGAGGGAGGTTTAGAGCTTTGCAAAGTGGCTAATTGTATGACAGTGGTCTGCCTCTATGGGAGTAGTTTGAATTCATTTACAAATAAAACTAATATTGCTTCAGCAAATTGCCATACATTAAAACGTAAACAAGAAAAAAACAAAACAAAGGACAGTGAAATTGTAAGGAAAAATCCATTATTCTGAACTGTTCTGCATCTTGATAGAAGTGACCACATGTGTAATGTGAGTACAGTTTGTAGATAATACAATATTAAAATCTTTGTATGTGTTAAAAATAAAATATTTTCCTACATCTACCTTTGTAATTGTATTTAGATTTTCAGCAATCATTTATTTGCACTCCGTATTACACTCATGGTATACATCTGTTTATTGTATTTCTATTGTACTTCATGTCTGCATGCTTGTCTCACTTTTATTATCTTTTATCTCTGTAACACCAGACCAAGGCCTGAAATTGTTCCATGGCAATCAGTGCCCTACCCCAGTAAATAAATATAAGTAAACAAATAAATAACGGAAATTATTCATGACTAAACTGCATGCCTCACATAGTTCTAAACTTGAACAATGCTAAAACAAAATCAACAGATTTACTTGCAACAAAACCTTACCAGACCCATCACTGTTTAGCACTAAAAAGACTTTACTGGCTCAAACTTCCTCACCACCTATCTTATACCCAGCTCATCTTCACCCACAGAATCATCTATACCCCATTTGCCTGCCCAGCATTTAGCCCCATACTCCAGTTCTATTTACCAAACTGTCCCCTTCAGTCAAATGATAGACAACTGCTTAGCACCTAGAAACCACAATGGACTGCTGTGGTCAGCCTCTATTTAAATAATATAGCTAGAGCTTGGAATAAATTTCCTATATCATTTCGATCTATCTCACACCTTCACTTTTTCAAACAATTACTAAGACTTCCTCTGCTCCTGGCTTTGTCCCTGCTCCTGATCTGACACAGCTTCTCCTAGCATCCTTCATTCACCTTCTTATATCTCCCATTAAAGCACAGACTCACTGAACCTGCTTATCCCCTTCTAATACCTCACTTTATGGTACTTGTCAAACTACTATACCTGATTCTAATTAGCACAAGCAAATTTCCCTGCCATCGCTACTTCTCTATGAACACTAAAACTTGCTTATCCCCTCTAATACCTTACTTGAATGTATTTCTTAACTCATTCCCTCCAGTAGAGCTCTTTTGAGTGTGTACCTTTAACTCCCAGTGGGTATGGCTTCAGCCTTTAAAAAATTACATTATCACCTTACAGTTCAAACAAATACTTATTGACAGAGGTCATATATCAATACAATTGTGTTTACCATCATATATGCTTCAAGATAAAATATTCTGATACCTTGTGTGTAGCATGGTTTTGGATTTATTAATGCAAATATGAACAGGCAATATTTCACGCCTAGAGGAGCAGTAGGAGGTAACTGCAGAAACGCCTGTAGATGTCACTCGGCTGTAATGAATTACTCCTATCTTATACACCACCCTTTTATCTCTAAATTTTCAATACAATGTTTGTGTCTTTCAGCTTTTCCCGGTTAGGGGTCGCCACAGCGGAAACTCCGGTCCGCTAATGATTGGCAGTTGATTTTTACATACCGGCTTTCCAGGCCTGACGCACAACCTTCACCGAAGGTACGCCCATTCACGCATGTCTCCATGCAGAAGACACTCTAGGTGAGAATCGAACCGGACAGTGTCTTATTGTGAGGCGACAATACAATGCTGTATATTAATGTTTGTGAATATCAATACAGATTATATTATACTGACTACTATGCTATGTAACTGCATTATAAAATTCGTTACTGTAAATATTGATTGCAATAAATTTGTTAATTTGGAGCCTTTCTCCACAGACCTCTGCTGAAAAAGGGCATCTGTGCCCAGTCAGACTTTCCTGGTAAATAAATATCAATCAATCAATCAATCAATCAATCAATCAATCAATAAGTATCAACCTGTGATCAAAAAAGTAACTGATTTAGGAATATTAAGATTGATCTTGATTGCCTTTCATACAAAACATAGCAACAAGAAGTACATAAATATAATGCATGGTTTGCTGGTGATGGATTACCTTTTGACATTGTTTGTTTCATGACTTTCTTACCTAGGAGCATATCATTTGTAATTCATTTGCAGTGGAACAATACTGCATTTGAAAAAAAAAAATCTAGCTGAATAACAGCTTTATTTGCAGTTAGTCTGTATTTCAATATTTTACGTCTGGCAACTTGTATGACTTTAGACGACTCAAAGCAATTATCATCTGTGTATTTAAAATGACCGACTACTGAATGAATGTATACTATATACATGAGGAATTTGAAAAGTAAAAAAAATGAAAATCACTAAACTAAAAATGCATTGCCTGCCTGTCTCTGTTACATGCACGCACATGCACACACACACACACACACACACACACACACACACACACACACACACACACACACACACACACGCACACACACACACACACACACACACACACACACACACACACACACACTCACACTCACACACACACACACGCACACACACACACACACACACACACACACACACACACACACACACACACACACACACACACACACACACACACACACACACACAATTGCAGTAACATTATTAGTACAGGAGGCACAACACTAGATAATTATTTGTATAGTCTTGCAAACACTATTAAAGACATTTTTTCATTTCTTTTACGCTTTTAGTTTCAGCCTTTTCAACTAATGTTATGTTCATATGCTTTTGTGAATAATACCAGTCATATCTGCAAGCAGTAGAATGATTTCCCATGTGTTGACCCTTTAATCAAGGATTGATAACAGTCTTGAATTATTGTTTACTGAGTGCAAGCACGTTATCAAGAGATGACAATGACAAGTGATACCGATACTTTTGCTATGATTAACTGCTTTCTCTTTTATAGCAGCTTTACTATTATCAATACTCCGCTGCAGTGGTGTCAAGTATTTTGACAGTGTATCGTACAACTAATTCTTTGTGTATCTGGCTTGGGCAAAACATTTTATTTCTGGTGTTCTACTGATTCTAGTAAATGTAAAGGCCAGGATTTATAGGGATGCACTGCAGTTCTGCACAAAGCTGATACAACTAGGCAGTAGGTTGGTGCAGAATGGAGCAGCAGTGAATAAGAAAAGAAGTATCACTAGTACTTGTGTGCAGCTTGCTGTACTCCAGGGTATATGAATGAGCAGGACAGCAGGATAGTAAATACATCCATCGGTGTAGGGAAGCCATAACCTCAAGTGCAAAACAGTATCTACAGAACTGAAGCATGTCAGTGGCACATTCCATGGTCATGCAATAACTGAAAACGTGAGCACAGGTTATGTCAGTGTGTGCAGTGTCTAGGCTGTGGGTGCTAGCAGAGAGAATGACATCACTGTAGAAAGCACTGCGGTATTTGAAACTGTTATGCTCTCTTATGTATAAGTAGGGGCAGTTGTCAGGCGCTGAAAGGGGGAGAAAAAGTGTGTATATGAATGCAAGAAAATGGGGAAGTCAGCAAGCAGAGGTTCACACAGAAGGCCAAAAAATAGGAGTGTGCAGAATGGGTGGGAGTCAGAACAATTTTTTTTTCTGGAGCTAGGGCAATTTTTTGTGGGGCTATGGAATCCATTTTCCACATAAGTAGTAATGAAAGGAGGAGGCAGGGTAAAGGGCAGACTAGGAAGTGGGCTTAAAACCATTTACAGGGGCACACCAACACAAATAAAGCAGTATATGCTAACATGGTTGATGTGTACATATTAGGATGGAAAGACACATGATGAGCACGCAGAAACAGAGGCTAGACAAGTTGTTATGGAGAGGGATGACCAACACTCAGAGTATGGGACTTGGCACTCGAGGAAGGGGGCATATGTGATTGGGGAATAAGATGACTACATGCATTAGCATGCTGATTGTTGTCCTGACCTAGGAGAACCTGCTATAATCTATTAGCATGGAATGGGCCAGACCGGTTTGTAGTACAGACCAAACCCTCACCTATTGGCCTAATAGTCAGCAACAGCTGAGCAATGAGGCCTGTTATGCCATTCTGGAGTCTCTCTGTATGGCCATGTATCTGCACATTACCCTTGCCACTGTAGCCTCTTCTGCCTGCTCTTGCTGCATGTAGGACTCTTAGTCAATATAGGCAGGCTAACTGTCAACAGCAAAGGGTATCTCTCCTCCCATGAAGCACTGAAGGCCTCATCACCCCTTTCCTCTACATCAACATTCTTTGCAGGGCAAGAGATGGTGCTGCTGCCTGTCCAGAAAATCTCTCAGCAGCACCAACAATAAGGAGATAGAATGGGTGGTGTGACATAAGTAAACTAGCCATAGATTTGTACTGCACATAGTTAGTAGACACATCTCTAGTACTGTAGTTTACTAACCTTGGTTGGCATCAAGCCTCTTCAGCCTGCTACTGAAGGTAGCACAATTTCTGTCATGTTGGATTCATACTTATGATAAAAGAGAATGAGGACATTAGGAAACTGTAACAAGGTAAGGGTGCAACAACAACAGCTCAAGTAAGACTGACACACAAATGTGCCTGTTCCTGCATGACAGATTCCAGGCAAGCGTGCATTCTCTGTGCATAGGAAACAAGTATATACAGAAAATAGCACACTTACACAAAGCACATACCAGAAAGTGTGTAGCGACTGTGGATGATGCAGAAGTATTCCATTATAGAACAGGTCCCTTTATAAAACAACAGCAATGACATTGTGCAGCATATCACAGAAATCCTACTACCAAGTACACCTGTGAATGCAAACCTAGGAAGCTGTAGCATGTAAATCCCTACCAGTAACAAGAATATCCACAAGCATAGAGCAGGGCTGGCACAGTTACACATGGGGAGTCTAAAGAAAAAACTCCACTCCCTGGAAACTCTCTTTACCCTAGAGAATGCTGGCATCTGTGTGGTCACTGAGACATGGTTTAAAGCTGCACACCAACAATGCAAAGTTATAATGCCTTCCACACATTTAGGCCAGCTACTTCACAGGCAGGGACTAAAAGTGGAAGTGTGTCTATTTACATCAAAAATAAATATACTTCAAGGCTGGGCAAACAGGACAATGCACTTGAGCTGGTCCATGTTCAAATCACAATAGGTAAAATCCAATACCACTTCCTTGCACTCTATAGGTCCCCATCTATGACCCAAGAAACTCATACCATGTATTTAAATTTATTAGAAACACTAACCATCCAACCCAATACCATATTCATGGGTGACTTTAATTACCCCACTGTTAACTGGGAATCCTATATGACACCAAACATACATGCACAGAGGTTCTTGGATTTTGTAAACCCAGACTTCCTGGACCAGATATTCAATACACCAACCAGGGGTGCAACCATACTAGGTCTGGTCCTCACTAATATGGGAGACTGCTGCACACTCCCTACTGTAATGCCTTTCCTCATAAGGTCGGACCACAAAATGGTCTCCTTTGAAGTAAAAATAAAAACTGGACCCCCAGCTAAACCTGGAATATTCAGGAAATATTCTAAGACTAACTTCCTGCTATTAAGTGAAAACCTGGGAAAATTTCAAGCCCCCATAAACCCTGAGAACACTGCTGCCTAGTCAGAAGTGTTCACAGAAACCCTATACAAGGATGTTAATAGCTGCATTGTATCCACCAGTTAGAAGTACAGAACTAACTCAAAAACAAGCCACCCTCGAGGGATCACAAAATCAATAGGCTGTATAACAGGAGGAAGAAATCATGGCAAAAATAAGGAGGTGCAGCACCCAGCAGGACAAAAGCACTCTCATCAAACTAAACTAACAACTCAGAGGACAAATAAAGTCTGCCAAAGCCAAATGTGAGGTAAGTTTGGCCTCCCGGGCCAATGACAACCACAAGGCATTCTTTAGCTATGTCCGCAACCTCAAAGGCAATACACAATTGTGTGTAGAGTTCATTGTAAATGGAGCCACCTATTCTGAGCCAGAAGATATAGAAAACCTCCTGGCTGATAAATTCAGCTCCAACTTTACCCCCTTCTCCCCCCTCAACCTTCTCTCAGGAAATATCATCAAATATAACTCCCCCTACTATCACTAGGGAATAGGTCCTTAATGCTCTCTCTAAGGCCAAGAACATTGCATCAATGGGCCCAGACAGTATCCCAGGATGCTGTCTAAATAGCATGGAAAATGACCTATCAGGGCCTCTGGAATCACTATTTAACTGTAGCCTATAAACAGGCTTCATGCCTCATGAGTGGAGAAGGCAACAGTCATCCTTCTGTACAAAGTTGGGCCACCTACAGGCCCTGGAAGCTACAGAACCATAAGTCTCACTAGTCATATATGTAAAGCCATGGAAAGAATTATCATGGAGATGATCAATAGAGATATAGTAAACCTCCGGACACTGGCCTCAACCCAGTTTGGTTTTGTCAAGGGAAGACCTTGTGGTCTTCTTTGTGAAGGTCACTAAAGCAATGTATGAGGGCAAAATCATTCATATTTCATACCTTCACCTGGCCAAGGCATTTTACACAATACCCCACTCGACCATTGTTGACAAATTCAAGAGGATAGATACAAACCCGTATGTCACCCGGTGGATAGTCAACTAGCTCACAGACATGACCCAAGAAGTTAGAATTGGGGAGTCCACCTCTACAAAGAGGCCCATCACAAGTGGAGTCCCTCAGGGATCAGTCCCTAGACTTCTCAGAAGTCAAGGCCAATTTGAGTGGTCTCTGGCTGATGAAATTTGCAGATGATTGCAAATTAGGAGCTGTCATTGAATCTTACACTGACGCAAATGTTCTCCAGGAGGGGCGGACACAGACAAACAACTGGTATCAGAGCCATGGACTAAAACTAAATGCCAAGAAATGCATAATAGTATCCTTTGGGAAGTCATCCATCTCTGATAACTATCATACTGATAACACACCCCTTAGAGTTGACCAGGTAGTCAGGGACTTATTGACACACATAGATAGTAATCTAGCCTTTGACCATCACATGTCTACAGTGGAGAGGAAATCATTCTATATTGTGCAACTTATAAACAAAGGTATGGCATCTAAGTCCAAGGAAGTCATGTTAAATTACATTCAGCATTCATCAGACCTATCATTGAGTACAATAACCCCTTTGGTGTGTACCTAACCAGGCATATCCAACAATTGGAACATCCACAGAGGTTCCTCATTAAAAGAATACAGGGCATAAGTAAAATATCCTATGCTGACCGCCTCAAGGCCCTATCTCTGTATTCTGTCAACTACATGCTTTTGAGGGGTGATCTATGGCTAGCATACAGGGCATTGTCAGGCACCACTGTGATGGACCTCCTGCATATCCACAAAACAAACAGTACCAGAATTATCTGTTCTAAAGACTTAAACCTTGCCTGCGATATAAATAGGACCTGCTGGAGAGATAGGTATGTATCCCAGAGACTACCCAGTCTATGGAACAGGCTTCCCATCCATGTGAAGCAGAGTTCCTCCCTAACCTAATTCAAGTGCAACTTGGACAAATGGATGGGAAACTGAAAATTCATCCCTGGTTTGGCACCTATGCCTCTAATGGACACAGGTAACCTGTAAATGGTTCATCTACAAGGTCCATGTTTGCACTTATCAAGTGTATCAGAACTTGTCAGGGATTTGGGATGCATGGCTAGGCTTAAAAGGGCCCTTGTGGTCATTAGCCTAGTAAACACCTATGAACCTATAAGAGGTGGTGTTCAGGCATAGTAAGATGGCAGAGCAGTACCCTCACCCAGAACTGGCCTAATGTTTGCTAATCAGGTATGGAGATCTTCATGGTTCTGGCCCTGCAGATCATCATAATGATGCCTGCACTGTTCCCCCTGCCCTGATGATGTCCATGGCTAAGGACAACTCCTCAACTAGGTTTACATGATGTTTAATTTCTGAAATGGGCAACAATATTGGCCCAGTAGGCAGTCCCTGAAGTGAGCATGAAATATATAGAGTATGACCTTGCTCTATCTCATGCAGCATGCAGGAGCTTTCCAGCTGGTAGTACCAGATGATGTTATTTTTCAAAATGTCCTCTGAAAATGGAATTGCATTCACGAGGAACAAAATGATGGCCTGTGAATCACATCAACACTGGTTTCTGAATCATGGATAACACAGCCTGCAGCCACAGAAATGTGTGATGCACATTCCAGAGTTCCGATGAGTCATAAGCCCATGAGCATGAGTCCACAGATATACATACAACAGCAGTCTGGATGTCAGTGATGCATAGACTTTCTTGGAGCCTGATTTAGTTGGCCCAGTTATCATGCACAAAGGTATAAAACTGAATGATTCTGCAGGCACACTGCTATATCATATGCTAGATCACACTGATTTCTAAAACTAAAACAGATAATTAGGTAACAGTATATGAAAAAATTGCAATAATATTTGAACCTACACATAGCTCTGAGGAGACAAACAGTACTCTGAAAGCTTATGCTGAGCTGTAATCATTTATCTTCCCAAAGATGTGACTCTTGCATTGTAATGCAGATTACAGAATGTTAGCAATAGGAATATATTTGCCTGCATTTCTACACTGTAAGCAAATTCTTCTAAAATTAAGACAGACTGTCCATGTATATGCATATCACAAAGTATACTGTGATTGATCTAGAATGTTGATTAATATCCTGGCTGATGGCAGTGGCGCAGTAGTCGTTGGTCTACAAAATTATGACCCTCCCCTGTAGCAAATTATGGTCTTGTCACTGGAATGTGTAAGGATGCCCTTAATGGTGGTAGTAATGACAACCACACCCTAAACTTACCTATAGGTACTAACAAAGTAGATGGTCCCTGTGGGCAATGCATATATACCAAATTGTGATAAGTAGGTTGTGTAGGTGTGTGGACATGTAGGTTATGAGCCCACATACATTACAGATTACTCAGTAGCCCAGACAATAGTAGCCCTTCCAGTGTGCAAACCTTCATGACTGTGGGACAGTTGCTGGCCTTTTTGCTATGACTGGAGTCTATGACATCCATGTTGTATAGGCAAGCATGCATGCTGTTAATTCTGTCTCATACAGTGTGCCAAGAAACAATATATTCTCCTTGACATGCAGAAGCATTAAATTGGGGAACCTGATGACTATTGTAGAGATGGAGAAATGCCCAGCATGTTCTCATTTGGTCTCTCTATTCAAGCTATGAGGATCTATCAGAAAATAATGATCTTAGCTCTGTACTAAATGTGTTACACTTCTTGTGGATGCAGGAGACACAGTGTATTTGAAAGTCTCACATTCCCATGGATTCAGTGTGGGTCTAACACATGATAACAAAGACCCGTAGAATGTACTGATCAACTCTAAAGTGATTCCTCATGTTTTATAAGTAAAATTATACTATGCCATACACTGCTAGTAAAACCTCTGTATGCCTTTAGTATAGCCTTTTGTATGACCCTTCTGACATAGTCTAGAACCAGCAGTACTAAGGGATATTATATATGACTGCATGGTTATCGCTGTTATGCTAAGCATTTTTGCTATCCGAAATGCTAAAATTTTCATCTTGTTTTGCCCTTTTGAACTGAGGTGCACAATTCCCTTCTTATTCTGTGAACTGAATTTATATTCACATTGTGTATATTAACATGTGATTAGGACCAGATTTTCCACAAACCATTTCATTCCATGGTCATTTGCATTTTTTCTGGGTTCTCCACACTGGAGCATAACATGGGTGAATGAATTGGCAACAGCCTGTGCCACTCCATACAGGTCTAATTCCAGTAAAGAGGATGTCTGTGTATTAGGCAAGATGCCTAGGAATGCAGGCCGTGGTTTCAGAATTTCAGACTTGGACTTTTTTTACTAGAAATAACATGTAATGCATTTAAACATAACCACTATTATCCTTATATCTAAACAAAAAATATAGCAAGAATTATCTATACAATGTTTTTTAATGAAATACCCTGCTTTGTATCATATAATTCTATCAACTTCAATGTTTCTCATGGAAATAGCTGTAAAATGACTTTCTTTGAAACCACAGTTTTAAATCCTGTTATTCTGCATTTCCTACCAAGTACAATTCTATACTGAGGTTATTTTGTGAGCATTCTGTAAACACAAACAGTCCACACTAATCATCAGCATGAAAACTCTACATCTATTGCAAGTCAAAGTGAACTGCTTGTGAATGTATTTTGCTCACTTGCTCCATTTATAGAGGGAACTGAACAATATTCAGCTATTTTTATCCTATTAGAATTATAAATTCTTATAATTACTTGTATCATAGATACAACAGTCCACATATTTTAATTAAATAGCATTCTTACTTTTGTTTAACTGGCTTGTATTTCCACAGACAGAAGGCACAAGGTTGCAGAGGGAACTAAAAGCATATTTGGCAGCTGTCAAAGGTGAGCAGTTTTAATAATTATGAATTCAAATTGTTCTGCTGTTACTTCCCTTCTGTCTAATTTAATTGTTTCACTTGTTTCCTGTATTACTTTTCAATCAACATAACTGCCAAAATGAAAATCTGGGCTTTTGATTAATGCTTCTTATCACTGTAATAAATCACATATTAAATTCAAAACAGAAAAATCAATCTCATTTTTCATTTTTTCAGAATCAATTTTCTCTTTTCAATTAATATTAAAAAGCATGTCAGTGCAATGCACAAAGCACATTGATGTGTATGTTCATATGAAGAATAAGAAATGTTTGTACATATCTGTCATATCATGGTATCATGAATTAGATGCCTTCTTCCATTTTAGTCTTTATGAAGTTGTGGACTCAAATGGATCACTGGCCTCTGTATTCTCTTAAAGTTATAAATAGAAATTTAGCCAGACAGATATCATAATCAGAATATTTTAGGCTCATCTATCCATTTCCATGTTAATTTTATCTTACAGCAGGAGACTGTTTGTCCAACTGCAGAAAAGTCACGTCAAATGTTATGAAATAGTCTCAGATCCCTCTTTACATATTTCTTAAAGTTCAGATAAACTGGCAGCAATGTAACATATTTTAATTGAAAAGGTGAACATATTCTTGTAGTTATCTTGCATAAACTAGCTCCAGGACCAGTTATGCATGGTACATATTTATTTAAGCCAGTAATCCATCCACCCATAACCCCTTTTTCCAATTTGCACATGGGGTCAGGGTGTCACTTATGCAGTAACAATCATCTCAAGCCTAGGTTTACACTGCCAGGTGGCTAGCCCTGCAGCAGTAGTTCATTTGCACCACTCACTCATGCACACACTCTCACAGGACTATGGCCAATTTAGAGTGTCCAGTCCACCTACTGCAAGTCTTTAGAATGTGGCAGGAAACAGAAACACCTGGAGAAAACCCACATGACTACAGGGAGGACATGCAGACTCCATACAGAAGGCATCTCAGCTGAGAATTGAACCAGAGAACCTCTTGTTGTGAGGCGACAACGCTAACTGCTGCACCACCACAGCCGCCCTACTAAAGTTAGTAAAATGCACAATAAAGCAAGAACTACTGTGATGCTACATAAACATCAGTTAGAAATGTATTGCATGTAAAGCTGCTTTTTTACACAACATAATGTTTACTTTGGCCTTGGTACTAGCGTTTGTCAGAGCTGAATGTTGGTTTGCTCTGGCATGCATCAGGAACAGCAGTAGTAGCAAACAGGCTGTTTAATACTGGGTGCCTATGTATATCTGTTACCTGCTGAATCTGCAGGTATTTGTCCAGCTGTCCCTACATGCTCTATCTCTGAAATACTAAATACTATTTTTGTAACACACACCACACACACAGACTAAGGCTATATATAGTATATATATATATATATATATATATATATATATATATATATATATATATATATATATATATATATATATATATATATATATATCTATATATATATATATATATATATATATATATATATATATATAATATATAAATATATATACCCACCTGCATTTGTGTGGGTTTCCTCCGGGTGTTCCAGTTTCCTCCCACATTACAAACATATGTGTCTGGAGTGTTTCTAACCTGGCTCCTCTGAAAATGGGCTCTGTCCCAATCAGACTATCCCAGTAAACAAATGTTAAAATAAATAAAATAAATATAAATGCATATACATATATATATATATATATATATATATATATATATATATATATATATATATATATATATATATATATATATATATATATATATATATATATATATATATATATATGTGTGTGTGTGTGTGTGTATGTATAAATGCATGTATGCAAAAATATAAATGTATATAAATAGATAGATAATCCATTAATGAAATCCAACTTTCCTATATGAAACACAGTCAAAATATCTTGATTTCACTGAATGCATATAAAACCACAAACAATAAAAAAGCAAAAACAGACCCTCTTGTACCCCATACCCATTTATATAAAACAATTCCAAGATCATACAACAATGAAAAAAAGAAAACACCTCAACTCCACTGTCCAGCAGTCTCACATGCACATTGAAATTCTATCTGTTTCTGTCTCTCGCTCACTTACTCACACACACACACATACCTCTAGACATGCATCTAAAATTATATGTATAAACTCAGCAACCACATTATACAGTCTCACTTTCTCCCATCTCACACTGAGGTAAACAGGAATCGATCAAATCAATTGATTACAAGTTTGATAAATATTAGTTCCACACACAGAAAATGTAACTCATTTTTTAGATGTATGTCTCATTAATTTTGTGGTTTCACAATTCCTGAACAAGTCTGTTATTCTGCTGATACACATCCACGAGTTATATATCTGGTACTGTGGGAAATGACCATGTAAGATGAAACAGCAAGGCCTACATGACAGGTTACTCCATTGCCAGTAAGTTTTTTTTACGACAGTACAATAGAGCGTTTCTCTTTTAACAATAGTACTGATACTCTTTTCATCTGGGTGCGCTGAGCAGAATTTCAGCAGGGAAGGGTAATAGCTGCACTCATGACTAGTACAGAATCTGCAGACAGTGTGCTACACTACCATAACTTACTTCATTGGGACAAGCCTGTATGCAGATCATGTACATTTTGGGAATTGTGTACAAGACTTGAGAAAAGTAATTTGTGTGAGTATAGTGATTACCCTGTGTACACAAGAGGGAAAGAATTCATACAAGATCTTGACCCATTTGTATGTATGCCTTTATAAATCAGAATGGGCTTGGCTACCAAGAAAGCTGTGCACCTGCCCTGCCCAATGGCGCACAATGCATTATGAATGTGTCCATACTGTCTGCTTGCAACTGCTCAAAATTTGCCATTTTACTGACCACATAAAAGAAACTGATAGGGTAACTAGTTGAAATGTCCGAAATGCCATTTCTCGGAAATATCCCTTCTCTCCAAGGTATGATGATCCCTGAATTGGTGTATATAAGTTTGGGGGGGGGGTTAAGGGAAAGATTGAATTTTGAACTTAACTTTTCTATGGATTTTCTGTTTTTTTTTTTTTTTTGTCTTTTCATCACTTGGCATTTCAAATGCTCACATTTCAATAGTGGCAAAACACATTTCAATAGGGAGCTGACCGATTGCTGCAGTGTGCAGGTCAGGATTTAGCACTAACAAATGATCATATATTTCCTTGAGTGGTGAACTGAAGTTGTTTAATTTGTCACTGATTTGGGATATGAAATTGAGGAGCAGAGGGGTTTACTTACAGAAGAAATAATATTGTGGATTACACTGGTATGTAGTAATTTAAGCATAGTATGCTGCCTCTGGTATTTGGTGTGTGAGAGAATGTACCTATTTATGGAGGAATGTGATTAGGTGACTTAAATGTGATTAGGTGACTTAAATGTTTTACGTGACATTGCTGTTTGATGATAATACATGACATGTTGGAGTGGGGTGCAATAAGCATTCTGCAAGCTGCATTCTGACTGTAGTGTGACTAGTGGCAGACTGCAGAAGATGCGGTACTTACGGGATGGGGATTATCTATTTTTGTCTATTTAACATTTTCTCATTCTTGTGCAATTGTGAAGTTAGTATGTTAAAGTAAGACAGGTATTGGAGAATGCAGGGCAGAGGAGCAATTTTTTTGTCTTTGTCCTTTTTATATTTATAATATTAATTTCATATGATACAAAATTGTATTTGCACTATTTCATTATCACTGGCTTTCTGTTTTTATCATGCAGTATTTGTGTTTTTTTTTGTGTTTTCTGTATTCCTTGATATTACATGAAGCCATCTTACTCAGTAATAGGTCCAATGTGACATGGAAACCAGATTCAAACATATACTGAAATATGTTCCCTGAATAAAAGGAAAACAGAACTAAGAAATGTCACTGTACATGCCATATGCCATACGTTAGTCAAACTTCAGGAACAAGTCAGACTCTTAAATTGCACTTTCTTCTTTGTCATAGTAATGCGTCAGACAAAACCTTCTCTATGCATAGCAGAGTGGATTAGTCATAGCTTATTTATAGCACTTCATTAATCTCATCAATTAAGTGGGAGGGCTCTTTTTCAGAAGCTAATTGATGTTACCTTGTACTCATTATGACAGACTGATACTACCTGATTCTACATTTGTCCCGGTATTGCAGTTAGTTTTTTTTCATATTCATTTTCCAGTCATGCCTGATAAGGATCACATATAGCCAATGTGCTTATATGTTTATAAACAGGATGCAAACTTGTATGTGGGTATATTTATTTACTTTATCCATTCTGACTGAGTTAGTCCCACTAGGCCTGTTTAACTCCACAGTGTATAATTGCTGCTATGAGGAAGTGTTCCATAACTGATACCAATACCATACTCGGACACCAAAATGTGTAAATGTGACATAACTGATACCAATACCATACACAAACACCAGAATGTGTAAATGTTCCATAAGTGATACCAATACCAATACCATAAACAGAGACCAGAATGTGTAAATGTTTCATAATTTATACCATTACCAGTATCATACACAGACACCAGAATTTGTAAATGTGACATAACTGGTGTACACTGCAAGGTGCAACATATTACAATGTCTGGTGTCTGGCACAGTATGCAAACTGTAGTGCTGATACTTCTAAATAATTGGCACAATATGCAGTGTCTTTGACAGATAACTGTTATTACTAGGGCACTATATGTCAGTTGCATCATGGGTAATTGACAAAAGTAATGCAATGAGATAACTGCACAATAGCCTGCAGAGTATGTAAGTTACAGCATGGGTAAAATTTTTTGCAACCACTACTGATACAAGGTCCAACGTAGGTAAATGTTCTATAAGTGCCATATTATATTATAGATAAATAGGTAGCTGGCAAATATGTAAGGCACAGCATACATTTCTATAATTAACATGTAAGATACAGTAAGAGTAATTGCTTTCGAACCCACATAGTATATAAGGAATAACATGGGTAAGTATTCTATAGCTTACAAATTATCTAAGTTATAACAGGGAATTGTTACTTAAATGGCTTATAAACTTAAGTCCATCTTAGGTAGCTTATATAATTGGTAGAGTATAAAAGGTCCAGCATAAGTAAGTGTTCTGTAACTATCACAGTATGCAAATTCCAGTGTCTGTAACTAACACGTTACACCATGCTTAAGGTGTAGCATCAGCAATTAAAATAAAAGGAGCACAGTAATCAAATTCCAGCATAACTATTATGGTGATGCAGTATGCAAGGTACAGAGTGAGGCACTGCTATGTACCAAGCAGATAATTCATGCAGTCCCCTGCATGGACATCTGCTCTGTTAAACTCTTGAGGCAAGCATTTTCTGTCACAAACAATGATTACAAAAGAAGAACGACATGCATGCCGAGTTATAAATCTGGTATAGAACACAAATCTAGCACAGATAACAGTGGCAAGCCTGCTGTTGAATGCCATAGCTTGCAACAGGTGCCTGTTATAAAATTAGTGAAACAGTAGTGGTTTGATATAGATAACTATTACAGAACGAACTAGGTATGGAAGGTTCTTCATAGGTACCTGTCAGAAATTGGTACAGCATGCCTTGATTTGCATGAATAACTCTAGAAAAACTGGCAGACACTGTGCAGAAGAGAATTATAAATCTATGATAAGGCCATCATAATGGAAAACAGAGATAACAAGTAGTTACACAAAAGTAGACAAAAATAGAAGATAAAAAGCCCATACCTGGTAGCAATATTTTCATTAGTCTCTTAGTAAAGAAGATGGTCTGCAAAGAAAGCCTGCCTCTGCAAATGACAGCAAAAGCTACAAAACAAAGGGAACTCTGGGAGGAGAATTAAAGTGAAAAGCTGTAAAGATTAACTGAAGGAATGGTATTTTTTTGTTATTTTTCACTCTCTGCATGCTGCCCATCAGACCACCCTTTAATGAGTCCCTGATTCATTCCTCTGTGGTTAGGATTCCTTAGATCCACTGGGTGAAAAGCTGTACTTGGGGAGGTGTATCATACAGACAGACATCCAGTTTGCTTGCATCCACATTAGCATGCAGAAGATTTTTTTTTTTTTTGGTTACATTGGCCTAACCTCCCCATGGTGGTGATTTGAGCACTTACATTTCCACAATGGCCACCTTGTCTGCACATGCATATACCTCTATATACACCAACAAGCACTACCAGCAGTGGCTTGGTCAATTATGCCCACTTGCTGTTCTGATTCCCTGCATCCTGCCATGTCTTCATCCTCCAACAGAGGCTATGTCAACAGAGCAGGCATGCAGGACTGCTGAGTCATCCCCATTGGAGGCTGTGTCAATAGAGCAGCCATGCAGGACTGTTGAGTCATCCCCACTGGAGGCTGTGTCAGCAGAAGAGCCATGCAGGAATGCTGAGTCATCCTTCCTTGATAGCCATTTCTTTGACTGCTGATATAGCAAAAAAAAAATGCTGAAATACCTTTTGGCAAACCTTGAAAGCATTTCATTTGTGGGTGGCAAATCCATTTGTATCCCTCCTAATTGAAGGGCAAAACCCCACCCCAAAAATGGTATATACCTACTCAAGATGAAGCCAACAGCGGAGAAAAGAGAAAACTACTTTTGCCAAAAGTTGTTTTTACACAACTTCTCCAATCTATCAGCAGTTGAAGAAATGTCTGTCAACAGACTGATTGCATCTCAGTGGGCTTGTACATACTTCCTGCATGTGTAAACAACTGTCAGACCTGCTTACAATGTTTGGTCATCTGTACCATACTGTCAGCTTTATCCCTCTATTATACTG
The DNA here is from genome assembly GCF_019279795.1 of Protopterus annectens. Lineage (NCBI taxonomy): Eukaryota > Metazoa > Chordata > Ceratodontiformes > Protopteridae > Protopterus > Protopterus annectens. The sequence continues at coordinate 382,486,475 of NC_056731.1, forward strand.
GTGCAGGTTGTGGACTGGTATATTTTAGCTCTTGGTCAGTGCCGCAGTATTAAAATGTGGTATGTTACAAAATGGACTTGAAAAGGATTACTCAGACATACATATTCTGAAGGCAGATATAAACAAACCACTGTGACAAACTGCCTTGCATTTTGATTCATCTGATGATCATAGACAGCCCTCAGCACCTTTTTAACCATTTTTGAACAGCCATCTGTCCATTACTGAACTAAGATACAGTTTCTGAATCCACTACCCCCTTAGAAAATATTGTGACTATGTCTTTCTCAGGAAAAGGTATATTGCCAGATTGCAAAAAAATATGCCTCTGTGTTCTTGCATGCCTCTTAATATGAATCAGGCTTCTGTCATAAACTTTGCAAACTCTTTTGCGATAGCAACATATGTTTGTTTTGCATATCCTCTAAAACATTTGAATTTTATATTTGTGTTAACAGTAGTCAAATCACTTTCTTTGCTCTCCTTTGTATTACTTACATTATGCCTGTGTCCTTGCAGACAGTGTCAACAAAAATGAGGATGTTTCTCCAAAAGATTTCTTCACTGACAGTAATAATTTCTTCTTCATTAGATCCTGGCAATTCCTCTTCCCATTTCTAATAGTATCCCTCCTTTTTAATCCTCAGAAATAATAATCACATTGCATGCTGGGAAGTGAAATTTTGTGAAATATAAGCCAGAAATGGGTCTGATTCAGTCATATGAGTACACTAAAGGTTGCCAAACAGTGTGCTAGGGTTAGAGGACTTATCCTTATAATGCTGGGGGGGGGGGGGTCAGACTGCATACTGCTGAAACCACACATCACACGTGAAAGAAAACAAAAGCTGGATAAACGCCTGGTATACACCTCAAGCGAAAAAAAATGAAAAGACCAATGGTTAGAGCACAGCTGAAGATAAAAATGGAATAATCCACATCAGGAAATAAATCACTTGCAGCTTCACAGTAGTGCCCTTTATAAAACCAAAAGTTGTAACTGAGATGTAGTAGTCAAGGTAGGAAACGGTTCACTTGCAGTTTCACACCACTTTATTAAACAAGAGTAAGTGCTTTTGCAATCTAAGTCAGCTGATCGCTTCTTCAGACTCATAAAAACAGTTAAAACATTGGTATTTAAAATATGGTTCAACCAATGAAAACACATATAGAACTATGACATAGACTAATTAAAATTGCATTGATTTATTTCCTGACGTGGATTATTCCATTTTTATCTTCAGCTGTGGTCTAACTATTGGTCTTTACATTTTTTGAAACCACACATCACCTGCTGTGCATTTGATTTAAGAACATATATCAAAGAAGGACAACAGAATTGTGAAGGACCTGAAAAGTAAGCTAATGTAAAAGAAAACTCTGGGTTTACCTTGGTAAAGAACAGAATAGTCATTGTGGAGAGGGAGTGGATATCTTTAAATATCTTAAATATCTTACAGCAAATGTAAAATAAAGAAAATAGCAACTTTGGCAGAATGAAATATCAAAGAGTAAGATAACATCACTTCAGGCTAGGAGGGAACGTGATGACAGCAACTTTGTAAAGAGACAGTGATGCATTCATGCAATAGACTGGAAAAAGGATGTTGACGTTGTAGGCACACATGCTGATGACATCACACTGGTGACATTCAAACTGTCCACTGTAGAGGGCAACAAAGTGAAATTGGATGAGAAAAAGTTCACAAAATCCATTTTGCCAAATGTAGTCACCACAAGTACACTGAGTGACAGCAACAATGATTAAGTACAATTAAATTTGCGCAATAAATTAATTTATCAGACAACAAGATTTTACTAATCACTTTTCCTTCACTGTTCAACACATACGCTATTTCAGTAAGTATGGAGTAAAAAATAACACAACAAATGTTGTAAGGAAGAGTGTTTGAAAACTGAAGAAACTGAAGCGGACAGGCTACTATAATAGTGAATTCATTTTTGCAGCCTTAATTTTATCATTAACAGTGATTAATTATTTTACAACAGCTTTGTATGCCTTAGTAAATATCACTGCACGAAGATCATATTAATTATTATGTAGGTATGTAGGATGCCAACGCTGTTCACTCAAAAATGCATTTACATTTCCACACAGACAAATGGGACCTTATGCAAGGGAATGGACCAGCCCCCCCCCCCCCCCAAAACACACACACCATTCTGGTATCATGTTACTTGTCTCTCTCCCCTCAGTTACCATAACCAGTGCTCAAAACTGTCAGGATGCATGGTATTTTCTTTCTGACTTTTGAAATGAAGGCAAAGATATGGAAATTATTCTCCTTGGGGATGCCAATATTAACTGGCTATCCATTACCACCAACTCCCCTAGCTCTAGCATAAAACTTCATGGATTCTCTCAACTCATCACCACCCCTACTCACTACAACAAACCTGCCAACACTCACTCTATCATAGACTGGATACTTGTACCAAATCACTCCTGTACTACTATCCTACATCCCTATCTGATTCCATCAGTGCCACTATCAGTGCCTATCTATATCACCTCAACACCTACCAAGGCCTCATAAACTAAAAAAATTGTCGTAGCCTGTCTAACTTCCATCCTGACATACTAAACAGCACACTCTCCTGTATTAACTGGCCCTTCCTATCACACTTACTTCTTAATGATGCAGTCCAAAAATGTAACATCTTCTTAAGCATACTAAACTCTCTTGCTCCTCTTAGAAAAAAGAGAGTTAAATCTCTCCTCTTTCCCTGGCTATCTCAGCCAAACCATTTGCTTATGCATAAAAGAGACTTTGCCTGGAAACTGTAGACAAAGACTAAATCACCCATCTACCTTCAAACTTACAAAGAACTGCATAACATTACCAAAAAGCTCTAAACAAGAAAAATTTCTTCAACAAACCTCAAACAGTCCAACATAACCCACAAACATTCTGGAACTCTATAAATCAAATCGTGCACCTTGATAACCCCACTGCACCTAATCCTTGTCCTAATAACACCCCCCTCAAAACTGCTACCTGTTTCAACTCCTGTTTCACTGACACTATCAGTAAACTAACACATACCACTAACTTCCCTAACCACACAAATTCCTCCACCCCAGCCATGCAGACACCTAACTTCCACAACCTTTTAGATCCATCTTCACCCTCAAACAACAATAACTCCTTCTCCCTGCAATCTGTCTCAATTAGCTATATAATACACCTCCTTCTCAAGCTCAAACCATCCATGGACATCCTTCCTCCATTCTTCTATAGACTAGCTGCTAACTCCTTAGCCTATCCCATCTCTATACTTATAAATCAATCTATAAATGAATCCACTGTACCCTTTCTATGGGAATAATTTTATATCATACCTGTCCTCAAGGGTGTCAATTCCACAGGACTCTCGAACTTTTGGCATATAGCAATACTGTCCACCCTCTCCAAACTCTTAAAAAAATGTGTACATAAGCAACTCATGGCCTACTTACTCAAAGAAAACCTACTTATAAATACAAAACATAGTTTCCGTCCCAACCACAACACTACCACTGCTCTTATCTCCTTTACTAACTCAGTCTTCCATGCTAGAGATAATAACAAACTCATATCATGTCTCTTTCTTGACCTTTGCAAAGCATTTGATATCATCTCTCACCCTATGCTACTTGCCAAACTTTCTGGCCTCACCCTTTTCAGTACTACAATTCATGGTTCTCTAGCTGTCTCACTAATAGACAATACTCAGTTAAATGGTTTTCCTTCACATCTTCCTTTCTCCCCATATAAACATGTTTTCCACAAGGGTCAGTTCTTGGTTCCCTACTATTTAGTATCTTCAGTAATAACTTATATTCATCCTGTCCCTACTCCTCTGTTATACAATATGCGGATGACTCCACAGTCATCTCGACCTCTGAATCCCTCTCAGAGCTTCATACTCTCACACAACTCCTTTAACTCTATTGAAAAATGGCTTTCTAATAACCAACTCATCCTAAATCCCAACAAGTCAAAGTTTCTTCTATTCCTACCTAAATCTCTCTCACACCTTAAACCTACTTTCTCCATTACATCCCTAAACAACACTGTAATTAATGCAGAAACTCATGCCAAACTACTCAGGGTCATCATAGATGACCATCTCAAACTTTCCCTACATGTCCACCATTGTGTAAAGAAACACATCAAAAACTTGGCTTACATTTATAAAAATAACCAATTTCTCATGAAAAACTCTAGAATTACACTTGCCCATGCCTTCCTCCTCCCCAGTTTTCTTTATTGCTCACAAATACTAACTAACCTACAAGCCTTTGTCCTAACCAAACTTGAATCCACTTACAACAAAGTAGCAAGATTTTCTGTAAACCACACCTCAAAGACTCACCGCTGCCAATCTCTCAGACTTTTAAACTGGCTAGAGTTCCCCCACTGACTCCTTTTCTCCTAACTCCCTATCATTCATTGCATCCTAAACAGACCCTCTGCCTGCCCTTCCATCACACCACTCATTACTCTCTATACTCCTTCAAGAACTTTCAGAAACTCTGATCAACAACTGATGGAAATCTGTAAGCACAAACATTCCTTAGGTCAAACCTTATATAGCTACACACCAATCCTAACTTGGGACAAACTGCCCTTCTTCATCAGAAACTTTGCCAAACCACATGAATTTAAACAAGCACTGCAGCAACATTTGCTTAATTCCTGGACTTGTCACAGCACTAAGTATAATCCAAATCACCCCCCCCCTAAATTACACCTAAATCCCAACCTACAATTACTCTTTTCATTTTCTTTCTTACAGCCCTCCTTCTACCCTCATTATCACTATGCTTTATTGTTTAACTACTCCCCTAACTTCCTAACATTACATGCACAGTTGCTGAATTATATCCAACTGCCACAGCAAAATGCATCTCGTAACTTATATCAAATGTATATACTTACTTGAATTGTGTGCATTTAAATCTAATTGTATTTTTCTTCCCTTTGCTTGATTGTAAATCTCTCTTTCTCTCTCTCTCTGTTGGTTTCTATGGTATAATCTGTAAATTATCGTATATGTTTTTCATTTCTTCCTATCCCCCAATGTATCTTTCCCCTTGTCCTCTCACCAACCTCCTTAGTAAATAATATACTTCCTATCTTTCTCTCTTTACTCTTCAGCCTCTATGCTAATATAACTTGTTTTTTCCACATCACTCTTCCTGTTTATATTTTACCTTATATCACCTTTAATATCTAATACCTTTAGCCTTAATATCCCCTTAATTTTCTTTTCCTATTTACTGTTGCAGTTCTCCCTCCCTCTTCCTTCCCTCAAACCTTTACAATTCAACTACTCCTATCTACACTATTCAATTCAAACATTTCATTTGAACATACCTTGTTGAATCATATAATTCTGACACCTTATGCCTAGTATATGTATTAAATGTTTATAGCGACTTCATCAGTTGTTAACACACATATATATATATATATATATATATATATATATATATATATATATATATATATATATATATATATATATATATGTATATAACTGTCATTTTTTTATCAACTTACTTTTGTTAAAATTCTCCTATTAATATGCCTGTTCACCCCTAATAAATCTAAATCTACTCCCCTAACTTTCTTTATCACCTCTAGAAATGGCATTATTATCTCTCCTATGGCCCATACCAAGCTCCTTGGGGTAGAAATAGACAAAAAATATTTTCTTTGATGTCCATATTGCTCAGACCATCCAAAAAATCCTTAAAAAAATGGGAACTCTTTATAGACACAAGAATTTTCTCACAGACAAGCAATCACCTTAGCTCAAACTCACCTACTGTCCACCATTATGTATGCAGCACCAATCCTAACCCACATTAGAAAAAATGACCTTGACAAAAGTGAGTCATGTTATAACAAATTTGCCAAATTTGCTAACAATTCTACCTTCAGAACCCATCACTGCCATGCACTTACAGATTCAATGGCTAGAATTTCCTCAACTACTCACCTACAAACAGCTAGTCAGTGCCTTCAACATCCTGAAGTAACCTGACAAAACTCCAGCTCTACAACAACTACTTTCCCACTATTCTACTAATCATCCACTTCATTCTACCAAGAAATCTCTCCTCTGTATAACTAGTGCCAACAATAATGCAGGGAAAGCTTTATACTCTCATACCATAGCTAAAAACTGGAATAACCTCCCCTCTTCTATAACTTCTTCCTCTACTATCACTTTCTCTCCGAGCCTCCACTGAAAATGGACCTGGTCCAGTTGGATTATTCCGGTTAACAAATGTAAAATAAATAAATAAAATAAATAAATAAAATTGTTTTAATACCTTCTATGTATACCTTTTAATAGTGGAGCTTTTTTATTGGCGCCTCCACTGAAAATGGGTTTCTGACCCAGTGGACTTTCCTGGTCAACAAATGTCAATAAATAAATAAAATCTCAAATACTTTGTAAAAAATATTTGATTTTAATGACTATGAATTGTAAAAATGCATATTGTTTATTCTGTGGAGCTTTTCTCCCTGGGCCTCCACTGGAAAAGGGCACTACCTTAGTCGGACATTCCTGATCAACAAATGTCAAAATATATATAATGAATAAATAAAATATTCTTTGTTGGCCAGGTTAGCCCCATTAGGCTCGTAGAGTCTTTTCAGGGGGACCCTTGGTGGTACTTATACTACTAGGGGAAATTTAGCTAGGGCATTGGGGAACTTCGTCTTCTCTTTTCATAGCTCAGGTGGATGTAAAAGATCTTACAACATTTACTATTATCACATAGAGATAAGGCCTCAATTTAAAATCTCCAAAGGATGACACACTCAGGACTGAAACACTCCTCATCTCCCTTAAAGTGCACCACAGTATCAACCATCCATCTACATGGTGTGAGAGTGAAAACCACAGTCTTCCATACTAAAGGCAAGTATGCTACCTGTTGTGCTTCTAACACTGCTTTCAAATTGTATACAGTGGCGGCTGGTGACTTCAAATCAAAGGGGGGCTGTAGGAGACAGCTGAATGGGTGGGGTCAATGGGAAGGGGTGTGGCCAACTAGAAAGGGGAGGAGCTATGGTCAAAACCACAAAAACTGTAACTTTAATTAAATATGCTGCCCTGGGTGCCAAACCATCATTATGAGAGTCCAATCAAGACAAAATGAAGTGTAGAAGAAAAAAAGTATTCAATGCATTGGCTGCATGACAACTTACTTAATATCTAGATGGAAACAAAAAGGTTGTGAGGCATGAAAAAATAAATTACTTTTTAAATACATTACTGGAATGCCAGTCAAAATCAAGTATAAGAAAAACAAGCAGCACTCAACTCAAACCACTTCTCCTTGCACTGCAGTTATAATTATACTTTATATTTAGCTTTATTAAAGTACCAAGTAACATGCTGAAAGTAGCAATATCTGTGATATCCCCACTTGCAAAAATGTTTCTTATCCAAAAAAGGCCTAGCACCTGACAACAACTATCTACTTCTTTCATGGGGAAAACATAAAGTAAAAAATGAAAAGCAAACAAGAAACAAGCTTAAGATACATTGCTTAAAGGATTACTACACAGGTTATGGACCACACATGATAGATTGGCATTCTGTTTAGTTTACAGATAAAGCCTGCAAAGATGACTGCAAGTCTCCAACAAATGTAATGAGCTTCTTAAAATAATGTAATCCTGTCCTTTATTACAAATGCTATCATATGCATTTCAATACCCAAGGCTTATATGTTATCTAGTTATGTAAGTATTCTCTGCATGGCAACAACAGAAAGGCTTTCAATGTTGGCAATTATTTAACAGTTTGCTTATTAAAGCTTACTTGCATCTTACAATCTCAGACAAGCTTACCTGATGGTCATTAAAGCATTGCTACTTAAACACAGAGCAACAGGCACTCTCTGAATAATAATAAGCATAAATCAACAGTATAAAAATATGACAGAAACCAGAACATTCTGCAAATCAAGGACAGATGAAAAGCCACTGTAGTACTTGTGTCTACATTGGATGGGGGGATATTCTGCACATTTACACTGCATAACTGCTCCTTGTCTTGCTTGGACACATCCAGAGTCACTACATGGGGGAGTGGGATGCAACAAGTATGTCACAATTTGAAATGTCTCTGGCTGACTGTTATGGCCCTGACACATTTGTCATACCTCTCAACCTCAGAGCAAGAAATCTGGGCAAAGCCATACATAGAAGTAGGACAAAGGCCCAAAAATAAGGACAGTTTTTTTAAATATTGCTCTTATAAAGATAATGGTCTTGCATTAGTATGAATTTTCTAAAGGGTATGGAATCTGAAACTGAAATGTCTGTCATTATTTCCTAACTTCAGTCTTTAATGATTTGCCACTAATTTGCCAACAAAACACAATTTTATGAAAAATGGACCACAAATGTGATGCAAAAATATAAAATAGCCACACAATACAGCTGTGAACCTGTCAAAGAAGGGACACTTTTTTAATATTACTACTGCTAACTTGAGCAGCTGACAAAATAAAAGAATTTACATGCATTTCTGAAATAAAAGTAATCTATAACTCTGATTATTACAGTTATTTATTAATTGTATACCCTCCACATTTTCTTCCAAAATTGCCATTTTGCAGAGGGATTATTAGGGGAAGAGCAACATTTTGAGTCAAAATTGGGGGACAGTTGAGATGTTTGGATATGCCTAATTATATAAAGCAATTTATTTGCACGTACCTCTCAACCTGTTAATGCAGAAAATCTGGACAAGGCCAAATATATTGGGGGAACATATAAACAGTGGTAAGAATTGCTCTTGTAGAAACTGAGACAGTTGATAGAATAACAGGTCTTGCTTTAGCATGCATTTTTCTGAAGGTTATGAAGACTGAAACTCAGTGTCTGTCATTATTTAGTGACTTAATTCCTAATTGATTTGCCAGAAAACCACAAATTTTATGAGGAACAAACCAAAAATAAGAAGCAAAAATCTATTCATTCTGTGAAAATCTGGACAATTGAGAGGTATAGGTTCATAGATTACTACTAGGCTAACTGCTTTTGTGAGCCATTTTAAGCCTAGCCAATTTTCCCTTGTGAGACTCAAACCTTGCACTTTGTGTTTGTAAGGTAAACACCTTAACCATTAGGCCACCCTCGGCTGTCTTTGAGTTTGCTGCCTTACCGCCCTCACAAAATCATGGTCAAATGGAGCCTCCCCCCTGCAGCCATTGCAATTAACCATTACTTAGTTATTTCACCCCATTTGCCATAAACACTAATGTGCATACTGCTTTACTTCTACGATGATTTGGACTTCATTTGAAAGTTTTATTTTGCATTTTACAGCACAAACACTAAGACATCTGCTAAACAAAGCAATGCAGTCTCACAATGAAAACAGACTTAGCATTAAAACTTCCCTGCCCTTGAAACTCACATTCATTGAAACAGCATTGAAACCCACATTCAAAGAAAATACATTTGGCTACTGGGAGATAAAGATTAACTTTGGGCTATTTTCAAATGATAGGCCCCTTGCACAGAAAACATACATGTGTTCTGTGATGCACCTTCCTGATTGCATTAAATTATATTCCTTGTATAATACAGTACAGTTGTTAGCGGAAGTTTTAAATTTATTGTTTTGAACATTTTTCCAGTAAACAATGAAACAGAATGCATGCACCAATAATGACAAAACTGCTCAATTGATAACATTTCCATCATAAAAGTCTACTCAAACTTCAACAATCCACCAGTATCAGTAAATATGCACAATCTCGGCAGAAGTAAAAGTCATCTAAATAATTCCACATTAAAAATATCTGTAACTAATGAAGAGGTTGCTGCTAGCAAATGACTTTATATTTCATTGTTTCATCTACAGATAAAGTGCCTGTTGCCCTTGAGGAATGAATTCCCTATATTGCATTAAAAAATGATAAGCTAGTAATATTGCAATAAGCACTAAACTAACTTTGCAACAAAGCCCAAAAACAGGGACGAACAGGGGCGCATTTAAACATTGCTTGTATAATCTTGGAAAGTTGCTAGAATAAAATGCTGTGTTACCACCATGCATTTTACTGCCAAGTCTTGAACCCAGGACCCTGTGCAAAACAGTCACAGTAACATACCACTATGCCAGATCAGCAGTTTTGTGAAAGAGAGGAAGACTGAAACTTAAATGGCTACCATTTAGTGAATTAAATTCTCACCATAGCTGTCAACGACTTAGCACAAAACACCTGGACAAAGCCAGTAGTGGGGGAATACAGCCATCAAACATATTCAGTGAATTCAGTTCTCACCATAGCTCTCAACCTTAGTTAAAAAAACTTGCACAAAGCCAATAATGGGGGAATGCAGTTCCAAAAATAGGGACACGTTTCAAATATTCATTTTATAAACTTAGAAAATTGCTAGAATAAAAGGTTTTGTGTTACTATGCTCTTTCTGATGAATATGAAGTCTGAAATGCAAATGCCTGTCAATTTTATTTATTTAAAATTTGTTAACCAGAAAAGTCTGACTTGGAACAAAAGCCAATTTGCAGCAGATGCCCAGGGAAAAATACTGCAGACACATGTTTTTGTAACAGGGGAGGACACCAGAACAAACCAACACAAACACAGGGAGGACATGCAGACTCCACACAGAAGGCACCCTAGCTAAGAATCAATCCAGAAAACCTCTAGCTGTGAGGCAACAATGCTACTACTGCAATATCAACTATTTAAGGAGCTAAAACCTCAGAAACCACAGATTTTATGAGGAACAGAACAAAATAATGAGGCAAAAATCTCCAAATGTTTCACAAATGGTGGTGAGTAGGGAATTCAGGCTCTTGTTACCTACAGCCAAGGTACAGGGTTTAAGCACCACCACCAGGTATCCTGAGTTCTCTCTAGCTACCAGTATACACCACCAACTGGGGCATTTTACACACACACACACACACACACACACACACACACACACACACACACACACACACACACACACACTTGCTTCAGTAATGATAGACTCTCACACACACTTCCTTCAGTAATGATAGACCTCACACACACAAACACACACTTCATTCAGTAATGATAGACTCACAGACACACACACACACACACACACACACACACACACAC
>NC_056731.1:382500138-382650138 GCF_019279795.1 Protopterus annectens
AGAAGACAGCTTTGAACATGCTAATGGTTCCATTAAGCTCTTTGTTAATTTGATTATACGTGCTCCTAAGGTAGTAAAATGAGACCTCTTATAAGCATTAAACCAGTTATTTCTCTTGCTATATAATTTATTTCTATGGGTATTCCACCACAGGGGGCTGTTTTTAAACTTCTCATTATATTTGTTGTGGATAGAGACTGCCTTATCAATACAATTATTTAAGTGGGAGTAAAGTCAGAGGCCTGGGTAGCAGCTTTAACAATAGAATCCTTCAGAAGAGGATTACAGCAGAATTTATTTAAGTCACCAAGTAACTGAAGAAGGTTTGCTTTTTAGAAGTCCCTAAAGACAGAGCTATTTACAGGGGAAGCACCACCAGTTTAAAGAAAAAGATCAATAAATTGTGATATGACAGGACATGATGATACACACGAAGCTTTCAAGACGTGGTCGCATTTGTGAGGACTAGATCCAGGATACTGGGTTCTTAGTTGGATGGTTAACTATGTGTGAAAGAGATATAATGTCAAGCACTGGGCATGCTGATCATTGGCAATGTAAGCCAGACAGTTTATTGATAGATAATTAAAGTCCCCCAGCAGAAAGGTCTTCAGTTTAATGTGAATTTCAGCTAATGTGTTAAGATAGCTATTGTGTTCCAAAGGGTACATAGAGGGTGTTCTATAGCTAGTGATGAAGTGGCAATTAATGTTGTTTAGGGTGATTTGATCTTCTATGAGTGCACATGTGGTGTCCCAAAGAATCTGTTGTAAGGTGATGCTAACTCTGGCAAATACTGATACGACCCCAGAATTGCCAGGAGGTCTGAAGGCATGATGATTGAGAAGATAAAGAGAAGAGAAGAATTATTTTACTTTGAAACTACATGACTACACACATATGAATGTGAACTTTTGTTTAATATGTTTAACATGAAAATGCTGTCAACATAGCTGCTGTTTTGCTTAATATGTGTTTACTGTGGCAGTGCTTTTGATTAACGTGTTTAACATAGCATTGCTTTTATCATAGCAATGCTTTTGTTTAATGTATTTAACATAAGAATGCTTTTAACACGGTGACACTTTTAGTTAATGTATTTAGCATAATGACAATTTTATAGTTTTTCTGTTTAACATGTATTTTTCAACACAGCAATAATTTTAATGTGTTTATTTTAACACAGCAATGCTTTTAACATATTTTACATACAGCATTTTAACATACCAGCACTTTTTTTACGTGTTTAACATAGCAATGATTTTAACTTGGCAACACTTTTGAAATGTATGTTTATCACTGCAATGTTTTATTGTGACAGCATTTTAAGTGCATTTAACTAATCAATAGTTATAACATTGTAGCCCTTTAGACCAATGTGTTTAATTTAGCAGTGCTTTTAACACATCAACACTTATGTTTACCATTTAACATAGGAAATACTTTTAAGTTAGCAACACTTTTATTTAACATATTTGATTCTTCAAAGAGATGTTTATGCTTAACATATTTGTCATGCCAGTGACATTAATTTACCAGCACATTTAAGTAGCAATGCTTTTGAATCTGGGTTTAATGGAGTCACATTTTAACATAACAATGCTTTAATACAGCAACAGTTTTAATGTAGGAACACTTTTGTTTAACATGGGTTTATTGTAGCAATGTGTTCAACATAACAAAACTTCTCTTTAACATGCATTTAACATAACACAGAGGATTACTTTCAGGTTGCTGATCATGACTGGAAGACATGGATACCAGGAAATTCACCTCAAGTCGAAGCTCAAGAGGTGAATATCGGCATCCATGCCAAGAAGGCTTGATAATGGGTTATGACTAAAGACCAGATTATAATTCTTTGTTTTACACGGAGTTTTATCTGCTCCTTGTACATGTACTACTGGTGACAGAAATAAAAACACTTTGCATTTTGCTGACTTTCAAAGTCCTAAAGCAGTTAGTGAGTGCTGTCAGGCAGTCATGCACAGAAAGTCAGGCACACATTATTGGCATAGAACACAGGCAGAAACAAATCTGTTTTTAATTCTGCTGCTGTTTTTTTGCTGGTGAGTACTGGCAAGAGAAGGCAGGGGGGTCTAGCTCTATAGAGACACTTAACTGATTTGTCTTTTTCCAGATATTGAAGTGTAATCGCCATGCTCCATTCACTGCAGTTCTTTTAATATTGCAACATGTTTGTTTAAGATGTGCTTAGCAATGCAATGCAACATTATTTTATTATTATTTATTTATTTGCTGTTGGTTTACCAGGATAGTCCATTGGGCCAAAAGAACCCTTTTTCAATGGGGTCCTGGGGAGAAAAGCTCCAACACAGATTACACAAAGATTGCAGAGATTTACATTTCAAACATAACAAACAAAACATAACATTACAAGACATAACAACGTACAGAGGTTACAATCACAAAAGTTAAAAACAAAATTATATATAATTTTTTTTTTTTTTTGAGAGCGTTATTCTAGTATGATTAAGAAGTGAGTAGATGGATGCAGAAGGCTTTCAGGATGATAGGTATTATTAAGAAATTGATTACTAGTTTCAATAAAGAATGTATGAGATGGAAGACTGTAGAAAGTGGAGAGTGATTATGTGGGGTGGGAGCAGGAGCATTCCCATGTGGATGTTAGGTGGGAGTGGAGTGATTTTTTAAAGGTAGGGAGGCTAGTGATGGTACAAATGGAGGGAGGGAGGGAGTTCCATAGGGCGTGCTAGGGAAAAGGACAGGAGGTTTTGTCCTGGGGGATGAAGGGGTCTGTAGACTTCTATTAGGTTTTGATTAGTAGATCTGAGAAGTCTTTGTGTGTGGTGAATTTTAAAGGTTGTGGACAGAGAGGGACAGAGGGGTGGCTGAAAAATGAGTTTGTGAGCATAGGTGAGCTGAGTATAGGAGAGGTAGTTGGGAAGTTCAAGCCAATTTAGTTTGTGGAGTGGTGCACAGTGATGGGTTGAAGATTTATTGCTAGTGGCAAATCTGGCTATTTTATTATAACAAGAGGATAGTTTTGTTTTGAGAGATGATTGTAGGTTTGTTAAAAGAGGGGCACCATAGAGAAGGGAGGGTAAGAGAAATGTGGTAGAGAGAGTGAGATTGGTAGCTGGCGAGAGGTATCGATTGTGTCGGTAGAGCATGCCAAGTTTTTGATGTTTTTTTAATGTTTAGTAGAAGATGGGAATCAAATTTATGCTCGTCATCGATTTGAACTCCTAGTAGTTTGGTTTCAGATACCACTTCAAGAGGTGTATTATTTTGACTGGTGATGGAAAATAGTTGTCTATCAAAGGTGTTGGTTTTAGAGGGGGTAAATATCATTAGTTTTGATTTAGCTGCATTAAGTGCAAGATGGTTGTCTTTCATCCACTGTTCTGTAGTGGAGAAGGCATCTTGAGTCAGTTTTAGGAGAGTTGGGATGGAAGAGGCAGCACAGATGATTGTAGAATCATCTGCATATTGGATGATGTTAGCATAAGGGATAGAGCTGTAATAATAATTAATGAATATATTGAAGAGGAGGGGGCCTAATATGGAACCTTGTGGGACACCTGTGGGGGTGTTTAGGAAGGAGGAGGTGACTTTTTTCCACTTGACAGCTTGTTGCCTGTTTGAGAGATAGCTGGTGAACCAATTGAGAGTTGAAGGTGATAGGTTTAGCTTAGAAAGTTTAGTAAGTAGTAGGTTATGGGAGATAGTGTCAAATGCCTTGGAGAGATCGAGTAGGATGGTAGATACAGTGAGACCAGAATCTCTAGCTTTATTCACAGTTTCAAGGAATAATAGGAGGGCTGTCATAGTGCTATGATTAGGTCAGAAACCGTGTTGAGTAGGAGTTAGTAGGTTGTTGTCTAATAAACGGGGAAGGAGTTGAAGATGGATACATTTCTCTAGAATTTTTGAAATAGGAGAGAGGATGGCGATGGACCGGAAGTTGGTAATGTTAGTATTATTACCTCCTTTGTGAAGGGGAATGATGAAAGCCTTTTTCCAGAGTTGTGGAACATGACCTTCTTGGATAGAGCGGTTGATTAGGATACTAATTGGGAGGGTGATGGCATCAGCAGCTATGCTGAGGAAATGTGAGGGAATGTTATCGGGGGCACTGGTGCATGGTTTTAGCCTCTGCAGGAGTTTTTTTATGATAGAAGAACAGAAAGAAAAACCAGCAGCAGAAAAAGTATCAGCCACTGCAAAAGAGTTAGAAAGGTAAGCAGGTATAGTAGATGTAAAATTAGGTAAGGAGAAACAACTTTCAGGAATGAAAATAATGAGTTAAATTAGTTATGGAATTCTGTTCACGGGGTAAATTACCAGGATATTGACAATGATAATACCGGCTCTTTAAGCTATTTAGTCAGCTTCATAGGAGAGGAGCCAAGTAAGATAAAAGATGTACTGTCTTATGGTTGGTAGGTGCTGTCACCTAGTGGTAAAATAGAAGAAAGCAGGCAGGAAGGGGGTGCAGGACACATAACCTTCACTGAGATAAATATCTAGGACTCAGTTGATCTGGGTGGGGGGGGTATTTTCATTTGGTCCATGGTAGGCTGCTGAATTGCTTACAAGGGAAGTTAAAGAAAAATACAAGAGTTATTAAGTAGATAGTTACAAAGACAGTAGTTGGTTTAAGGCTACCTACATTCACAATTTTTACTTTAGGGCAGTCTTCACAGTAATTTTTTAGCCCAATTTTAGCTGGCAGCTCTAGGGAAATGTCAGAGGTAATTTCAGGAGGTATTCCTTAGGCTTTTAAGGTCGGGAGGGAGCTTCTGGAGGGAGCTTCTGGTGAGAGGAACTGTAAAAATGAGAGGAGAGATAATCTAGGATTAGGTTCTATAGGAGGTTATAGTTGCAGGTGAATAGAGGAAGGAGTACATGGGAGTTATTCAGGAGAGGAGGAGAAACATGCTAGTAGTGTAGTAGGTAATACAGAGCTTAAGGGGTAGATGTAGAGGTAGTATAGTAGGAAGATAGAGAGCTCAAGGAATAGACACAGAAGGAGAGGAAAATAAAAAGGGAGAGTTTAAGGAAGATAGAGAGCTAAAAGAAATAGACACGGAAGGAGGGAAAATATAAAGGGAGAGCAGTGTAGGAGAGTAGTAGTAAAAGGCAGCAGAGGTGCAGTAATTGGATACTGCAGTTTAAAATTATGAAATAATACAGGGATAATAATACAGTTACTCTACAAAAACAGCTCTACAACAGTACCCCAATCAGGTAGAGAGGATAGGGGAATTAACAGAAATAGCGAACCAACAGACAGAGGAATATTAGGTCCTATATAGCAATAATAAAGCAAATACAGGCAAATAATGCGCTTAGCCAGGTTATTTAAATGATTATGCAGAGCACCTTATAACTGGAGTTGACTTTACAAAGAAAACTAGGACATTATATTCTGCCAAGGCTATCTAGACATCAAGAATAGCATAGAAATATCCCAACACAGTCTTAAGCACTTCCTAGTCATATCTAAAAGGTCATTAATGTGACCTAGTAATATCAAAATGGTATCTGAACATGATAATGCCTTTTTCCTTTGTCAGGTAGATAGAGCACTTGATTAAGCAGTTGCAGGCAGAATAAAGCACTTACAAAAGCAAATTAAGAGGCAATACACCGCACCAAAAAATAAAACATAGCATAACAGTGTACAAGCTAGAATATTGTATTGTAATATGCCAAGGCTATCTATACCTAAGTGAACCATAAAAGGGATTCTGAGGGAGGCTGTGTCCTGCCTGAGCTATGGCTAAGGCTGACTAAGCATTGAAAGTGTAGAAAAACCCAAACGGAGCCATATTAGTTCCTGAGAGTACCCTGTAAGGTGGTCAAGCTCTAGAAATCCGTTTAAGGTGAGTTGTTTTGTATGCTGGCCAGAAGGATGAGTTGCGAGCAAGTACCACTGCACTCAACGTGTGTGAGTACTTGCACGCATGTTATTACCCACTTTGGTGGCATTCTTAGAGTGTTTGGTGTGGATAGCTTGTATCACTAAAGGAAGAAGTCAGGAATGGAATCATACAGTGATTAAATATGATAAGGGCTTAGCTAGAGTAATGCTCTCATAGTAATGCTTTCATTTAACATGTGCTTAGTGTAGCATTGTTTGTCCTTAATATTTCAGCACTTTTGTAGGGCGGCAATGGTGGTGCAGTGGTTAGCGTTGACGCCTCACAGCAAGAGGTTCCCTGGTTCAATCTTTGGATGGGGTGCCTTCTGTATGGAGTCTGCATGTCCTCCCTGTGGTTGCAGGGGTTTCCTCCGGGTGCTTCGGTTTCCTCCCACATCCCAAAGACATGCTGTAGGTGGATTGGACACTCTAAATTGGCCCTAGGTGTGAGTGTGTGTGTGTGTGTGTGCCTCCTGTGGAAGGTTGGGTGCCAGGCTGGCAATTCAACACTGTAAAACTTCACTGCCAATCATGAGCGGACAGGTGATCCGCTGTGGTGACTCCTAACCAGGAAAATCCAAAAGAAGAAGATTTCAGCACTTTTGTTAAATGTGTGATTAGCTTAATGGCATTTTTTACTTATCAGCAATTTTCTTTAACATGCATTTTACATGGCAATGTTTTTAACATAGAAAATGTTTTCATTGAAAGTGTTTTAACATAAGAATGCTTTTATTATATCAGCACTTTTGCTTAGCATGTGTTTATAGACATAGCCGGTTTTAGGCACCAGCGAACCCTGCGGTCGCTGGGAGCCCCCTATTCCCTGGGGGCCCCCAACCATAGCAAGTTATCTTATCCTGATATTTTGTTACATCTGTAAAACCAACAAAAGCTAGTGCAGCAGTCTTGCATACTTAATAAATTATGAGGGTAATAACTCTTATTTATATCTCCTTTAAAATTCAAAGATATTTCTGGTTGTAGTAATGGTGTTTTGTCAAGTAACAGGCATCAGAATGCCATTAAATATTTTACTACTGACATAGTGCTCCTGGCTTAGTTAAACCCTGCTTTTGGAAATTTTCTCCACTAAAACTAACTACATAGCCAGCTTTTAGTCCCTGCAAAACCATAGCTGCAGGGGCCCCCCTTAATCATCTTTGTCTGTGTGGGGGCCCCACAAAAGCTGCTGCTGATTGGGGAAAATGAGGAATGAAAAATGCATTAATTTCCTAATTATGCTCTTTAACATGAACAGGGCTGTGATATGACCCTGTTAGGATGAAGATGATAATGAACATGAACAGTATAAGCACTAGAGGGATCAGCAGGCCAGAGTGACTTACCTGAGTGCAAACTTTGGATTTTAAGAAGAGCTGATGCTTCCGATCATCAGGGATAGTTTCTCTTTCAGGTAGTTTTATAACTAATACCAGAACATCAGATACTATAACTCAATTTCTTTGCTTAAGAATTTAGTACAATCCCAAAAATAATAGAATAAATGCTCAGAATCATAAATATGTTTAAATATTTCTCTAATTCACTTAAAAAGTTACTAGAATAACATATTTTGCATCAACACCTATTTTTGGAAAATAAGTATAAAACTCAGATGTCTGGATTGATTGACTGTAATCCTAAATGATTTACCAGCAAATCAGACTTTTTACGAAGGATAAAGCAAAAGTATGAACAGAATCAGGGAAGGTCTGTGAAAGTAGGGACAGTGACAGGTATGCATCACTCCTCAATGAGATAAATCTTACCTTCTGTTGTTTGACGACTGCTAAACAGCAGTGACTAATCTGGTGGGGCAGTACCAGTGTTGCACAAGGCATTGCTGTTTGCTGAAATAAGTACATAACTAGTACTGCTGTGGCGTGTGTGTGTGTGTGTGTGTGTGTGTGTGTGTGTGTGTGTGTGTGTGTGTGTGTGTGTGTGTGTGTGTGTGAGTGTGTGTGTGTCATCACTGATTTTATCTGTGCATGCACCAATAATGCCAGGACACAGACATTATTCTTCTGTGTATCAGTAAAAATGTACCTAACAACTAATTATATTTCAAAAGTAAGACATAACATATATCACAGAACATTCAGACACTTAGATATTCTTGGAGTCTGGTTGCCCCCACTCACCAGACTGCATAATGGGACTCCCTTTATCATCCTTGACTCTGTGGGGGCCCCACCAAAGCTGTTGCTTGTTGGATAAAATGTATCAATTTTCTGAATACGCTGTTAACCTGAATGGTGCTGAAATATGACCTTTAGTATAAAGCTAATAATAGCCTCTGTTTACAACCACACCCATTCTAAAACCAGCCCTGCTCAAATGTGTGTGTGTACATAAAGCTGCTATGGGTTATGAGGGGCTAGAGATTGTATGAATATTACATCTTTAATTTTCATCAGTCAAACCTTAGAGGTGCGCACATGAAGTCATTATAGCTTGTGTTTGAGCTGAGTGTTTCTCACAGACCTCAGAGGTGTACAAAGAAGGTTACTATAGCTTGTGTAAGTGAGGTGTACTGCCTATTAGCAACAAATTTGAATATTACTGAAATCATCCTCACAATCACGCACTAGGCACATATACATGTGGCTACCTTTGGCTGGGGTGAAGAACATGCTATGTATATGTATATCATCAATCACTTGAAATATATGACAAAGGCAATTTAAATTGCTTTCATCCCAGTCTAACACCAGAGGGATGCATAGACAGTGACTTGTATTTTTTAGAGGGTTAGGGAGGTAGGCAGTATTTCCAGATAAGACTTAAATATGCTAACAACTACTGGCTTGTTAGTTTATAAGCTACAATGTTGTCAGCTTTGAAAATTAAGCCTTGGGCACAAATTATGCCTTGAAAGAAAAAATAAGACTGAAATTCTTTTTTCTTCATAATTTTATTTAGGCAACCATTAGAGTAAAATGTTGAGAAAACGCATCCCAGACCATCTGTAAACCCGTGGCTTCTTGGGCCCTGACTTGAGTTATTTCCTAAATGGTTATTACTGGGCTGTCTTGTTCAGGAAAGGTGTGTTGAAGGATACAAGGAAAACTAAAGCTGAACCACAACAGTGAATGTCTTTCCTTAATCATAATTTCTGTTCAAGCTATTATTGGAAAGGTTGTGTAAAATGCACTTCAGAGCATATAGAAAGTTAAAAGCTTAGAGTAAGGCAAAATGTGAGAAAAGGAAGAAAAAGTAACGTGGATGGTGTGGGGAGCCCAAAAGGAGAAGGACTCAGAGGTGAGGAGTGTGTGTGTGTGTGTGTGTGTGTGTGTGGGGAGGGTTGAAATGGAGGTCCAGTCATCATTTAACTTTAAGTCCAGACCTGTACATAGACTTGTTGCAATGTATCACTGTTACAACTAAGTGCCAGTAACTCTAACTGCCCCTTTGTTAGACGGCTCAACATAGTGATAGTGTGGCACATAGGCCTGTTGTAATGTAAAAGATTGTAGCTGCAGGTCTGTCTGTGGATACTACTCCTAAAAGTTTGCAGCATGAAATAAAGGGTTGCTTAGAATGGATGGCATTGCTAGGATGATACTTATACTGGAAGTGCCTAGGGGGCCCCCAACTTGATATTTGCTGGTGGCCCCCAAAATGCTAACACCGGCCCTGTTTATAGAAGTGTTTTGTTTAACGTGTTTAAAGTAACAATGCTTTTAATTCAACAATGCTTTTACTTAATGCAAGTTAAACTTAGCAACATTTTTAACATAGTATAGCTTTAAAAATAATGATGTGTAAGTTTTACATCAACATAACACTTTTTGTTTAACATGCTTTCAACATAGTAGCACGTTTAACATAGCAGTGCTTCTCCTTAACGTGTTTAACACAGCAATATTTTAACATAGCTATGCCATTAACAAGAACAAGGCCTTTGTTTAATGTGGTGTTTAACATAGCAGTGCTTTTAACATAGCGATGCTTTTGTTCAATATGGGCTTAACATGACAACGCTGCAAATACGGCAGTGTCTTTGTTTAAGATGTGTTTATCACAGTAAAGCTTTTTACATAGGAAAGCTTTTGCTTGACATGTGTTTTGCATGGCAACAGTATTAATGCAGAAATGCTTTTAACATGCCAGTACTTCTGTTTAACATGTCTTTAACATAGCAACTATTTTAACACAGCAGTTTTTTTCGACAAATGTTTAACATAGCAATGATTTGAATGTAGCAATGCTTTTGAGTGTCATCACCATCAACTCCATTGCCTCATTTTCTCTACAAGGGGTCAGAGTTGTATGCCAGCTTTGCCCACATTTCTCAATTCAGTGGCACTTTCCTACTCTGTTTGACAGTCATGCCTGACTGCCATATATCTTCTCTCATGCAGTCCATCCATTTCTTGGCTGGATGTCCTGGCCTTCTTCCTGCTTCTCCCAAATCTTCTTCATCAGATCATCTTCTGCTTTCCTGCACATGTGCCCAAATCACCACAATATTTCCTGTTTGAGCTTACCTGAAATTGGAGCTATGTTGGCTTCTGCTCTGGTGTCTTCATTTTTCCATATGTCACACAGTGTGCATCCTATTACCCATCTCAGGCTCTTCATCTTCATGACCTCTGGCTTCCTAAGCTGTTTCGCCTTCACAGCCCAGGTTTCTATACTATGCAGAAGTACTGGTCGTACATTTGTTTTGTACACCTCACTTTTCACTTCTTTGACATTCTTCTGTCTTGATGATCCATATCAGTTGGATGCAAAACCTCTGATAACAGCTTTGACCTTGTTATTAACACTTCCCTTCCCTTCCATCACACCTCCCAGAGATTTGAAGATTTTTAATCTATTAATTCATTTCCATTTTATCCCAATTTCAGCTTCTTCTGATTTCCCCCATTTATTGCCATGACCACTGACTTATCTGGACTCAGTTTCAACCCATGTGTTTTTAGTTTTGCAATCTGTTCCTCTTTCATTTGCTTATATTTCTGTTCAGAGTCTGCTTGTAACACCACATTGTGTGCATACAGCAGGTTTGTTGATCTGTTCCCTCTAACCTCTTTGTTAAGTTAGTTTATCACAACCAGTATGAGCACCAGTGAGCTCAGACCTGAACCGTGATGCACACCCATTCTCACAGATAACCCTTCTGTATGTCTGAGCATTGTTCATACTTGTATCATTCCTTGTACATAACCTGAGCTAATTCTACCAATGTTTCTGGATTTCAAACAGTCACTGGTATTCCCAAATCAGGATTTTTGGCATATTGTCATTTGCTTTTGCCAAGTCTGGCAATGCCCAGTTGGACTTTTTCCTCATCTGCAGCATCTCTCCACTATCTATGTCACTGCAAGGACTGAGTTAGGTATGCTGCATCCTGATCTGAATATGACCTGCTCATCTCCCCCTTACATTCTACTGCTCTGCATATTTGTTTACCAAGCACCCTCTGTGGCATTTTCATACAGTGTGATAGGAGTTTGATATCTCTTTGCCACCCACAGCTGTGAATGTCACCTTTGTTTTTATACACTGGCACTACAATTCTTATTGTCTAGTTATCTGGGATATTATTCTCTACACATTGCTTTGAGTGCTCTCAGGAGTCATTTCTTCCCCTAACATGCCCAATATATTAATCATATTGCCATGACGTGTTCTGAGCCTGTTGCTTACTCCATCTTCACTTTCCTTAGTGTTGGTCCTAGGGTGTGTTCTTCCACTTTCACTGTAGTCTGTGTATGTGGCACTACAACTTCTGTGGGATTTTCATTATTCAGAACCTCTTGGAAATACTCCTTCCATTTGTCTTTGAGGTCCAGGTCCCATGTCATGTTAAACAGATTGTTGCTAGCATTCCCTTATTTATGTTACCTGGTGACTGTTTCCTGTATCATTCTGTCTCTGCCTTATGATCTGATAGAGTCTGTTTGTGCCATCTGCTGGCTCACTTTCTAGATGTTAGTAGACTACCCAGATACTTTGTTTTTTTGCTTTTGCAACTGTTCTCTGAGCCAGTTTGTTAGCTGCCTCATATTCCCTCTTAGCCTGGTCCATGTTTTATAGCTCCCACTTTTTCCTGCACTTCTTCTTTCTTTTACTATCTTCCTGTCTTCTGCATTCGACTACCAGCTTTCCTTAGGTACCCTGCTTTCTGACTTGGCTTAGCCATGTATCTCTTCTGTAGCCTTCACACATGCCATTTTGAGACTCTGCCATTCTTCTTTGACCCAAACTATTTATTTTTCTTTCTGAGGTGCTAGTGGTTTCAGTCCAGTCAATTTCCAGCCTGGTCTCTCTTTACCTTAGGGCCTTCTCTGACCACTGCTTGCAGGTAATGGTGGCCACCAGTAGTTTATGATGTAGGTAGAGTGTGTCACTAGGGATGGCTTTGCAATATTTGATGCTACCACAATGCTCTTTCCTTAATAGAAGGTTTACCTGAGTTGTATGTTGTCTGCACTTGAATGTGATCTTGTTACTGTCTTTCTTGATGAACAATACATTGGCCACTCTCAAACCATTTGCCTTCTTTGTTCCTGCTTCCCCATGTGGATGCAGGCAGTCATCATATCATGATCTGTTTGTCCCTATATGAATATTCCGGTCCTCCATTATCAACAATAGCTCATGTTTCCCTGATTTATTTAGTGACTGCTGTCTGAATGCACCTTTCTCCTCACTATAGAATTCCAGCCGGGGGGCATAGACTAAGATTATGAATACTACTGTATTCTTGGACTGAAGTGTGATTGCAATGAGTCTGGAATTAATTGTGATGATATCCCTTGCTATCTTCAGAAGACTCTCCCTCACTACAATTCCCACACCATTTCTGTACTATCCCTGAGTAGTAGACTATAGATCACAAGCCAAGTTTGCTGCACTGACTCCTCTTCCTTGTCTCCTGGATATGCAGGATGTCCAATCACCTCCTTACTATTATGTAACCTACTTCCAGGCTACATCATATGAGGGAACCTGTATTCAGTGTAGAAATACTTAATTCGTTTTTGGCAGGTTGATTGACTTTATGACCAGCTCATCAGAGCTATTCCATGTAATCAAGGTTGGACAACTAGACATTAGACAGTCAGTATCTTAGTGATGCAGGGATGCTCAGCTATATGGCGGGCACACATTGACAAATAAAGGCCCCTGGACCCTCTGTCCCCAACATGGGTCCCTGGCATAGATTAGAATAAGCTGGATCCGCAACCCATTTTCACTGCTAAATACCCCTGCCTGTTTTGGTAACATTAGTCGATGTGACCAACTCACCTAGAGCCAATTTGTACTACATTGAGTGTCTATTCTGTGATCTGTGCTCTCCTACACAGAGCTGATGCCTAAAGCAGTTGGCTTACACAACTCTTCCCTAATAGGCACCTCCTAGACTCTGCGATGTTGCCTACCACTCCATTCAAAGTTGGATGAACTCTTGTGGCATCTGTCTCCAGTTTTGAGATGGGCACACCCAGCATGCTTTGTTAGGTGGGGGGATCCCCCATAGGCACAGGAAGAACATACAGACTCCACAGAGGCATTGGCCAAAGGTTAGGATCGAGACAAGAAACTTATTCTTAGGAAGGCAAAGACAAATACAACAATGTTTTAACATAGGATGGTTTATATTTCAAATAAGTTTCATGCTGCAAATCTTTTAATACAGTGAGACTTTTGTTTAACATCTTAACATATCACAGCTTTTACCATATCAATGATTTTGTTTAATTTGCATTTACTAAAAATGCTGTGAGCATTACACCACTTTTGTTTACAATGTGTTTAATACAGCAATGCTTTTTACATACTATTTAAACAACTTGCTTATGTGGGTAATTCTAGAGGTCCTTGGTTAGCTGGTCTACATTGATGGGAGAATGAGTGAACCTACTGGTGAGAGTTACCTCAAGTGGAGGTAGCAGCTTGAAACCCCAGAAAGTAACTCTGGGTTCTTGCCATATGTTCCAGCTGGGAGTACCCCTTTCTGCTATTCCAGTTCTAGGAAACATTTGCCAGTTGACTGACTTCCTTTTGCCAAATATTTTGCTGCAGGGTGCCCTTTACCACAAAGGAAACAGACACGAGTAAAGTGATGTCACCCAATCACATTTGCTGTTATCAAAGGCCTGACAAGCCCTCCTCCTATCCTTTGTTCGTCATTATCCCATTAACAATCTACCTGGATCAATCTGTCATCATGCTTAACCATGTATACAGCCTGCACTCATCACACCATAGAGCCTTGTTCACATCCTGCTGCTTCTGATATCTTTAATCATGCCAGAGCCAGACCAACCCACCCTAATGTGATGGGCTTTACACAGGTTCAAAAATATGAAAACAGTTACATTGCTTACTGTGGGTTATGCTTTACTATCACTGCCATGTATTTTATGAATTATACCACCCAGTTATCCCAGTTAAACTTGTTCAGTTGCCTGTTCTGTAATGTTACAAGCCAGCTACTAAGTCATGTTTTCAGATCTATCTACTTCTATAAAACACTGGATTCCATCCACATCAATCAGATCAGAAAAATTGACATAATAACCCCAGCATATCTTATTTTTAATTGTGCTAGGGATGTCTGCCATGACTGATGACCCTGGCATAAAAGCTTCACGAACCAACTCTTCCTGCGCGTGGGTAATGCACGGCCTCAACAACATTACAAAAACAAGATCGGAGCCAGCAAGTGTAGATCCAAAAAACTGTATTAATTTAAAGCATCAAGCAGAAAAAACACATACCGGTTTCGGCTGGTAAATTACACAGCCTTCATCAGTGTATCAAACTCCAAGTATTTTCTGCCTGTTAAATATGTATGCATTCCATTGGTGGAGACCTTATAAATATTCATTAAGTCCTGGAGGAAAAGCCCACCCAGCAATGATCCACTTTTCTCTCCTATTTAAAATATCATGCAACCACTTTTATTTCTACGGTCACCCTGAATCACATCAATAATAGTAAATAGAAATATAGCAGATGGGTGTGACAATTGGTGTACAATGCATTTGTAAGCTTCTTTTGTTTCATATTACTGTAATGTTCTGAGATCGAACCTTAAACATCTGGAAGTTTGACCAATATAAAATGCCCACATTTGCATGTGGCCATATAAATGGCCCAATCACTGCTACAGTTGCAAAAATATTAATATCAAAACCTTTGGACAATTGACTTGAAAATTCCTTAGTGGTACATATATATTTACAATTCACACATGACCACAGGAAACAACCATGGAGACTGTGTCCAGAAATGGTGGTTTGTATTTGTCTACCCATTCTATCCCTGGTTTTGTAATGGTTGAAATAAGATTTCAAGTTTTACCATTTCTGCATGAACACATACATTCATCAGGGATAATCCTAGCAACTTCTGGATCACTCTGCAAAATATTCCAATGACGCCGACAATATTTATAAAACCAATGGTGTTTCTCCCATAAGTTGTTGTAAGTCTAAGTGGCCTAGATGAGTATTGGCCTTGTCCTTATCCTTGTATTGAAGCAACTGACTACGCATGCCTGCACCTGATTCCTAGCATTTACTACAACCCTTTGTACCCTCTTTGCTTAAACCTGTATGAGGTCCTCAATTTTTGATATGTTGAATGTTGTGAACATATCCGTTTAGTTCTGATGAATGATTTCGGGATGTTATTGGCTATGTGCGTGAAAACTTGTAGCATGCAACAATGAATTGTATTGGGGAACTTCCTATATGTCTCACTCTCAAGTGTGCCATCATCGAGTTTCAGATGACATCCAAAAAAATCATCCTATGGGTATCATGTTGTTCCGTGAAAACTAAACCCCACTCGTTGTTGTTCAGATATTTTACAAAAGCCAATAAACTAGACTCAGTACCCTCACACTAACAGATATCATCAAGATATCGTCTCCAAATATCCATTTCTGAAAGAAAAGTATTTCTAGTGCCATCATAGATTAACTTGGTTTCGACATAAGCCATAAAGGTCGGCATATGGGGCAAAGAAGCCCCATAGCCGTTAATTTGCCAATAACAATTGTTTTATAGTAAAAACATTGCAAGTAAGGACATATCTAGCCATGACCAAAATTCATTAAATGTGAACCATATAGACCTGCATATTCCAACCAGTATGCCAAGGCGAGCCAGCTTGGTGTGGGATATTGGTATATAGGCACATGTCAGCGTACATAAATACAATTTTCTTCCAACTGAGCATCAGATATGATTTGTAAAACTTGTAGTGTCTTTTAATCTTGACCCAGGAAACCAACAGAGGTTTAAGATGTTTTGTCAAAACAAAGACAGGGTTCAGTTAAATATTTCCTACCAGACACAATAGGTCCCGGTGGGTTGGTAAGATTTTTATGCACTTTCGGAAGGAAATAAATATATTGAGAATCACAATCCTTTATTGTAAGTTGAAATAAAGTTTCTTTAGAGATTACACCCCTATCCAAGGCATTTTTAAGTGCCGAATCCGAAAGTGCATAAAAATCTTACCAACCCACCGGGGAGACCTATTGTGTCTGGTAGGAAATATTTAACTGAACCCCTGTCTTTGTTTTTGACAAAACATCTTAAACCTCTGTTGGGTTTCCTTCGGTCAAGATTAAAAGACACTACAAGTTTTTTACAAATCATATCTGATGCTCAGTTGGAAGAAAATTGGTATTTATGTACGCTTGACGTATGTGCCTTATATACCAATATCCCACACCAAGCTGGCCTTCGGGCCTTGGCATACTGGTTGGAATATGCAGGTCTATATGGTTCCACATTTAATGAATTCTTGGTCGACATGGCTAGATATGTCCTTACTTGCAATGTTTTTTACTATAAAAACAATTGTTATTGGCAAATTAAGGGCACGGCTATGGGGGCTTCTTTTGCCCCCATATATGCCGACCTTTTTATGGCTTATGTCGAAACCAAGTTAATCTATGATGGCACTAGAAATACTTTTCTTTCAGAAATGGATATTTGGAGACGATATCTTGATGATATCTGGTTAGTGTGGAGGGGTACTGAGTCTAGTTTATTGGCTTTTGTAAAATATCTGAACAACAACGAGTGGGGTTTAGGGTTCACGGAACAACATGATACCCATAGGATGATTTTTTTGGATGTGGTCATACGGAAACTCGATGATGGCACACTTGAGAGTGAGACATATAGGAAGTTCCCCCAATACAATTCATTGTTGCATGCTACAAGTTTTCACGCTCCACACATAGCCAATAACATCCCGAAATCCCAATTCATCAGAACTAAACGGATATGTTCACAACATTCAACATATCAAAAAAATTCGGAGGACCTCATACACAGGTTTAAGCAAAGAGGGTACAAAGAAGGGGTTGTAGTAAATGCTAGGAATCAGGTGCAAGGCATGGAGCGTAGTCAGTTGCTTCAATACAAGGATAAGGACAAGGCCAATACTTCATCTAGGCCACTTAGACTTACAACAACTTATGGGAGAAACACCATTGGTTTTATAAATATTGTACGGCGTCATTGGAATATTTTGCAGAGTGATCCAGAAGTTGCTAGGATTATCCCTGATGTTCATACAGAAATGGTAAAAACTTGAAATCTTATTTCAACCATTACAAAACCAGGGATAGAATGGGTAGGGACAAAATACAAACCACCATTTCTGGACACAGTCTCCATGGTTGTTTCCCCTGTGGTCATTGTGTGAATTGTAAATATATATGTACCACTAAGGAATTTTCAAGTCGCAATTGTCCAAAGGTTTTTGATATTAATATTTTTTGCAACTGTAGCAGTGATTGGGCCATTTATATGGCCACATGCAAATGTGGGGCATTTTATATTGGTCAAACTTCCAGATGTTTAAGGTTGCGCATCTCAGAACATTACAGTAATATGAAACAAAAGAAGCTTACAAATGCATTGTACAAGCACCAATTGTCACACCCATCTGCTATATTTCTATTTACTATTATTGATGTGATTCAGGGTGACCGTAGAAATAAAAGTGGTTGGCATGATATTTTAAATAGGAGAGAAAAAAAGTGGATCATTAAGCTGGGTGGGCTTTTCCCTCCAGGACTTAATGAATATTTATAAGGTCTCCACCAATGGGAATGTATGCATATATATTTAACAGGCAGAAAATACTTGGAGTTTGATACACTGATGAAGGCTGTGTAATTTACCAGCCGAAACCGGTATGTGTTTTTTCTGCTTGATGCTTTAAATTAATACAGTTTTTTGGATCTACACTTGCTGGCTCCGATCTTGTTTTTTGTTGTAATCCTGGCATAAAAGGCCATAACCCTATCCTTATGATGTCTGATGGACACTCTCATAGGTTCTAGAAGACTGGTCTGTTCTGCACCCACTTGATGACTTGCTAAGGGGAGCTGGGAGAAGAGCAATGAAAGAATGACTGCTGCTGCTGCATCCAAAACTTCATCTTTAGCACATGAAGGGGACCCACTGGGAATTCCCAGTCCCTTTCTGAAAAACTAAACAGTCTAGCCCTGCCCTGCTCTGGTAATGCATCAAACAAACCTTCCAGATACACTTCTCCTGCCTGGTCCTCCAAGCTAACTTCTTCAGTCTACTCTGCAATTACCCCTTTACCTTCCTCAGTCCACTGTACAACTTCAGTCCACTCTACAATTACCCTATTACCTTCTTCAGTCTACTCTACAATTACCCCATTACCTTCTTCAGTTCATTCTACATTTACACCATTACCTTTTGAGGTTCAGTCTACAATTACCCCATTACCTTCTGAGGTTGAATCTACAGTTACCCCATAACTTATGAAGTTCAATCAACAATTATCCCATTTACCTTCTTCAGTGCACTCTACATTTATCTCATTGCCTTCTGAGGCTCACTCTACAATTACCCCATTACTTTATGAGGTTCACTACAATTACCCCATTACCTTATGAAGCTCACTCTACATATATCCCATGACCTTCTGAGGCTGCTGAAGGTTGATCTATCACAAGCGTAACTGTTGCTCACTATTGTTAACTGCTTTCCTTGGTCTGTCACCAGTTTCCTAAACAAAGCTTCCACCTCCAAAGCTATTCTCTACTGTGAAACTGGGATATTCTGTAATGTGGATTGCTGTTAATTAATTAGCTGAGAAGGATCCCTGCCTAAATGTCCCAAACACAGCTGTGTCAGACTTGTATTATAATTACATATATCTGTATATGTATATTAAACATTCCCTTGCTAAGGCTCAATCCATCAACCTTATCATTCAAAGACCAGAAGAATCACCTGTTAGCATGCATAAGAAAATGGCCAGATGATAGCTGTCTTAGTATTCATTGCTAGCTTTCATTATTTTTATATTTACTTTTGTATTTTTAGTATCAGTGATGACAATCAGTGATTCAAGAATACAGTAATGGTGGCGTTCCTTGAAACAGAACTGGCTGATCTATGCTGCTGAAACCCCTCAAAGCATTTAGTTGTCTTTCAAAAGTTGGGAATCCTCCTAGTAGCCTAAGACAGCTGTGGTTAACACAGCTGACAGGAAATAACTCCCTTCTACCTCTGGCATTAAATAAACAGAGAGGAGTTCAGGCGCCACCCAAACCCCTCACAGCACCTCATCTCCTAATTCAATAGTTTTCAAGGTACAACTTCACTCATCAGAATGAATAAAAGTAAACAGGGAAAAACAGGTACTCATTTTAAATATATTAGCAGTAAAACCATAAAAAGTTGAAAAGTAAATTAATGCAAATCAACATGCTTCATGTGACTATTTTTCCCCTCCACTGGCAGCTATCAGTGGGATTAAAGGAAGGGAACAAAGTTCTGAGATAAAGTTAAAAAGGAAAAAAAAGCAGAACCCAGAGAACGGGCTAAAACCCAGGACCCACTGAACCTGACAAACATGCCCGGTGAAGTTCCAGTGGTTAATGAAAGTGCTAAACTGTACTACTCTTCTTTCGGCTTTTCCCAGTTAGGGGTTGCCACAGCAGAACTCTGATCCACTCATGATTGTCAGTGGATTTTATGGTGCTGAGTTGCCAGCCCGACGCCCAGCCTTTAATGAAGGCATGCCCATTCATGCTCGCACCTACCTGCATGTCTTTAGCATCACTCCACTGCGGGAAGGACATGCAGACTCCACACAGAAGGCACTCCAGCTGAGAATCGAACGGGAGAACCTCTCGATGTGAGGTGACAACGCTAACCGCTGCACAAGAAAAGTGCTAAACTGTAATGCATTAAATGTTTTTTGCTACATTTTTGTTCTTGATTTTTTCAGACTTTCTGGCCATCTGGGCACCTCTGTTTTCCTGTGTTTTAAATGTACGCTGCATACTTTTGTTTATAAGCAGATAGTTCATACACACATTCTCAGTTACCATGGGCCACTCTGAATTATACTTTGCAAACATGAAGTCAGACATTTTTGCTTGTTTAGTTTTAGCTCAACTTTTATCTTTATGAGATCTTGGAATAGTGAAGCTTTAACACATTTTATTGCATCTATAAAACTGAATATCCATTTTGGGGATTTATACATGCCCAGAGCATTTTTATCTGTTTATGTATCATCTTTTCAGTAGGCCACAGTAAAACCTCTGTTTGTCCTTTTGAATCTCCGGACAGCTGCGGACATACTTAAACTGTAAACAAAACATATCTCTTTAGTATTTTCATTAATGCAAAAAACAGAAGTAACAACACAGACAAATGCAAATATGCAGTACACATGCAATGCATTTTCCTATTGCAAATAGTAAAGATTGTGTAGCATCCCATATCTGTAAGTAAAGACAACAGTGGCAGAACCCATGTTTGTGTGTATCATAATTTTAGTGCATGCATCTGTTAGATATCCACATGTATAAGCAAATTAAGCCAGAGACTGGCACAGGGTACCCAAATGTGATGTAACTTACTCAAGTGTATTTAATGGGCTGAGCAAGAAAGGGCCAACAAGGAAGGAGGACTCAGTATCCAGAAGCAATCTGTGATCTCTTTGGGCCAGGTTCAGTGGGTCTTGGGTTTTAGCCTGTTCTCTGGTTTCTGCTTTTTTTCCCTGTGTTTTTGCACTGTCTGCCCAAGTTAAAATGCATCTGAGTATATATTAGGGGCATAGCAACAAACAGCCATTGCTGAAGGCTGGTACTGGAGAGTATTTTGAATTTTAAAACATATCTGCTCACTAGTATCACTATAAGTCATGAATCTGTTAGGGAACTAAAGACTTCAGGTGCTGCAATGTAGGCCTCCTACCTCTAGTATAATGGATCCTGGTACCTCCGCCCATATACGGGGTAATGAGTATAGTAATGGGTTTTATGCAGAGTATACTCTGTAAATCTGTTATCAATGTATTTGTATTTTGGGGAAATAGTTGAATTTTAGTGTATCCTATGCTGGAATTAGGCACTAGGTTGTGTCTGACATTGTTATGACTAACATGCTGTAGAACAGTCCGGATACATCATCTTAAATAAACCTTTAAGGAGGAAAAACACCTATTTACCAGCAGATGATGATCTCATATGTTCATATATCACAGTTCTTGTCATTAAAGTACTGGTTTGCTAAGCTCTGGACCAGATATGCAGTTCCTTGGTTCCAGGTTTATTTCCTGGCTTAATTCTTTGAACTGATAACCACGTACAGTCAATGCCACTTTTTGAATTCTTAAAAGCATCAAACGAAATCACAGAACAGTACATCCAACAGCAGTGGTTAAGTGCTTTCATCTTTTTTTATATGTATTTTTATAAGCATTTTTATATGAAATTGTTAGTTTAGTAATGGTAAAATCGAGTTATTTTCACTGTATGTTTAGCAGTCTGATAGTCATTTAGTAAGAATTGTTATTTTTAAAAAGTTTTATAAGTTTTTCTAATTATTGTTTCACATTACATTACCTCTTTTATAGTAATCATTTTTAAACCAAGTATTTTGAACACAGCGTTTTCTTAAGGATACTTATAAACAATATAACATTATTTAATTGATGTAATTAATCATCTAATTAAGTTAAATGTGGCGCCAAAATTTGGTATATAAACAGAGTTATCTCAGCAACTCAATGGTTCTGAAGAAATCTGTTATGACAGATGAAAGCGCTTAACCACTGCTGTTGGATGTATTGTATTGTGATTTCGTTTGATGCCTCTTGTGGATTAAATCGTGTTTTACATCACTAGTTGGTGGAGATTCATCTATATTGTGTTACTCACCTCCGCTTTGCCCGAGCTACCAGGCACTGGGATCGGACACTTGTTTTAGTTGTTCTGCATCATTTCTTTACTTCTGAGTTGTATCATGACCGAACCAGCACCCATGGATACTTCATTGAGCAGGGTGGAGTTTGTCTCTTTGAGAGCGGAAGTCTCTACGTTACAAGCAGACGTTAATAATCTTCTGGACCTGGTGGGGAAGCTAGCTGCTACAGCGCAAGCCGGTAACAGTACGAGCTCTCCCCACAATGGGGAAAAAATAATTGATACACCTCCGTTTATCGCTGAACGTATTGAGCTGAACAGCTTGGGAGATATACCAAACGGACAAATCCAGGATAGAAATACACCTAAGCTGACTACTGACATTGATATGAAAGATACAGGTGACAATGTGTTATCTGAAGCTGAATTCACTTTTGATTTCAGCTTGTTCCACCATAAGGAAGAGACTCATAGACTTGGGACCCGACCAAAAATACGTGAAAAAAACAAAACCTATTCCAATGCGATCAATAAGGCTGTGAATAAGACCAACACAGGTACTGTTTTTAAAGAATTTATTTCAAGCCCCAATCCCTTAAATAAACAACCAGTAAAGCATGATACGAATCCGTTGATTCATGACAAAGGAATTAAGGACAAAATAATGCAAGATTTTTTATCTGATGATTTTGAGTTTGATTTAGATGGTGATTTTAACTATAGACATGACATATATGCTTTTAGTGTACCAACTAATAGTATGAAAATAAAGATTAACCTGTTGGGCAAAAAGTTAATACAATTTAAAAGTGTTAAGTTAGATAATGTGTATTTGGAGAAGTGCA
This sequence comes from Protopterus annectens, assembly GCF_019279795.1. Classification (NCBI taxonomy): domain Eukaryota; kingdom Metazoa; phylum Chordata; order Ceratodontiformes; family Protopteridae; genus Protopterus; species Protopterus annectens. The sequence goes on from NC_056731.1 coordinate 382,523,087, forward strand.
TGACTGCACACATTGTGCCCAAAGGGCTACGTTTTTTTAAACTTCCTTTAGGGATAGAATATAATAATAATGTTAAACAAGATTTTAATAAATTATTTGATATGTTTGGGAACATGTATATGAAAATGTTAATGAAACACAACGATGAGAAGGTAGACAAGTTATTTAATGAGTTAGAAGTGTTAAATGATGAAATCACTTGTGACAAGGAGTTTGATAAATGGCAAGAATTATATTTTAAACAATTTCAGACAGCCAGTTACAGGATGAAGACAATATACAATAGGAAAGTACACAAAATAGAGTGAGACACTGAACAATACCGGGTAGGAAGAGAATATATATGGCCACAACAACAGAGAGAAGGTAACTATACTCACCATTTGGAACATAGCGAAGTGAAACATATACATGATAGACAGGATGTCAATTCAAATTTTCAAGGGGGCAGATTTTTTCCTGCCCTAAAGAAATTCCAAAAGAGATATTGAAACAGAGTAGTACAGGTAATCTCATCCCCACGTTGGATCATAAGGTAATAAATGTGACAGCTGAGACACATGAAAGTGACCAAAGAGAGGAAAATTTACACAAAAATAGTCCCATGATTTTTAATTTTAAGGGATTTATGGTATATAATTATACCAATTTGGAAATAAAACAAGAACTATTTACCCTCTTTAGTAAAGGAATGAAATATATTCCCACGGGAAGTTTCAATTTATTTGATATTATAAAATAAATAAAATTATATTGTCGAAGACTGAACTTGGCATTACTTTTTAAGGACACCGAAGATGGCCCCAATATTAATGGAAATAATGAAAATAAATTGGATAAGAAAAGTACATATATTCCACCTAGTAATACACACGTGGCATTATATGAACAAGCGGTGTGCAGAGAAGTATATGCTTTATATAATAAAACAAGGAAAAGTGATGAGACACAAGTTTCACTTTGTGACAATCTAACAAAGGAAGAAAGAAAAATGTTATATGATATTATTTCTAATAAAGATGTCAGGATAATGAAACCGGATAAGGGGGGGGGGGGGAATCATACTCACATATCAATGTGACTACCAGAACCAAATTCATGATATATTGTTCAACTCTGGTAACTATGAGGTGGTTTCATTGAACCAGATCAATATTGGCTATAGACGGATTGATCTAGCCATTGAGGAGTACCTTCTGGATAACAGAATTACAGAAGAGCTATACAATTTTATAAGGAATGAATACCCAATATTGGCGCATATCATAGGTATACCCAAGATCCATAAAAACCTCCAAAACCCCCCTTACAGACCTATTATTTCAGGTTCAAATTCTAAAACATTCAACCTGGGTGTTACAGTGGATCATTGGACAAAACACATATACCTTAATGTTCCACATTTAATTAAGGACTCCTGGCACTTTCTTAGCAAATTAAATCAAGATGTATGGGATGTTGATATAACATTTATAACAGTGGACGTAAAGGATCTTTTCTCCTGCATACCCAAAGACATTGGTCTTGATTATTTTTGTAATAGCATGAGGAAATACTCTGGATTCACTTGGGACAAAATTAAGTTAATCATGAGCATGATGGAACTTATTTTGGATCACAACTACATTGAATTTCAAGGAGAGATGTTTCGACAAACTAGAGGTGTGGCTATGGGTGCATCGTGTGCACCCATATTCGCCAACCTAGTGATGTTAGAATGGGAGAACCAGTTCATATTTCCCAGTGAATATTATAAACATATGCTACTGTATACACGATTTTTGGATGACATATTCATTGTGTGGAAAGGAGAAACGGATAGTATTTCTACCTTCATCAATTATATCAATAATACAACGGAATTTTTGAGTTTCACACACACAGTCAAAAAACATGGAATAGCATATTTAGACAAGTACATCAGTTGTGATGAGGACGGTTATGTGTCTAAATTATACCGAAAGCCCACTTTCTCCAATGATTACATTCAATATGGGAGTTGTCACCCTCCACATACCTTCAAGAATGTGGTCAAAGGACAGTGTGTGAGAGCTGCACGGATGTCATCCACCAGAGAAATTATGTCTCAAGAATTAGATTTCATTCACAAATGATTTTTGGAAAGAGGATATCCCATCGATATGCTTGCTGATGTGACAAATTATGTTAGATCCCAATGGGGTATAAAATATAATTCATTATTGGGGAAAGTAGAACCCAACACTAAGACAAATAAAATATTCAATAGACGTGTGTGTGTTATTATGTTCAATCCATATACCAACATTGTCAAGGAAATATTACGTAGACACTGGTCCATTTTTTCTATTGATGAGGAAGTAAGAAACACAGTAGGTGACACTCCCAACATAATACTGAAAACTGGTTGTAATCCAAAAAGACTTATAGAAAGAGGTGACAATGTTAATAAGGGTAAATATTGCAAGACTAAAGGCACAAAAAAATGTGGCTCATGTAGACAGTGCCAATACATTAATGAGGATAATAGTATTAAATTGTACAACACTATTAATAGTATATGTAAATTTAAATCTGGAAACTGCAACAGCCAAGGTATAGTATATTTAGCTCCCTGTTCTGAGTGCAATGCATATTATGTAGGCAAAACAGAAAGAAAACTTAAAACCAGGATCTATGAACACCCTTATAGGATGAAAAAAGGTGATGAGAACAATGCACTCAGTAAACATATTATAGCTTATGGCAATGACCATAGGTTTAAATTCGCTATATTAGATCAGGTAGACAGAACTGTTGGTAGTGGAAACTGGAAGGCTAGATTAGGTTCCCTGGAGAGTAGATGGCAGATTTGCCTGGATGCCTCCACTTTCCCAGGCCTTAACGAATATATTAGTTTAAAACCATTTCTTGCACTCGGATCCTCTTAATCTTGGAGAGCCTGTTTGTGGATATATGTCACATTTTCCTTATGTATTCTTATTCTTTTTTAACTAGTTCCCATCATGGCATACCTAAGTTAGATTATGTCCAAACAGAGAGCTATAGGATCCAGATATACAAGTTGCATATTTTATATATTTATTTTTCATATATATGTTTCACATATATATTTTATATACATTTTATTTATATCCACAATATATATTTAACATAATTATTAATAATTCCTATATATTATTTCATTAGATTTTATACCAGCAGAGGGTTAGACTATCTCATAAGTCCTGTATTACAGTTTTTATATGATTCAACTCACTCCATGTGTTTCACACCATAGTGATTTTTAATATACTATCACCACAACCAATTCCTCCTGCGCGTGGGCAATGCACGGCCCCAAACTACAACATTATAACAAAAAACCAGATAGGAGCCAGCATATGATGATCAAAAAATGTGTATTAAAGTTAAAGCATCACAGTGAAAAATGCACATACCGGTTTCGGCTGGTAATTTACACAGCCTTCATCAGTGTATAGAAATTGAAGCATTTCCTTCCTGTTAAATACATAAGCATACAATTCTATTGGTGGATAGTTTATAAATATTCATTGAGTCCTGGGGAGAAAAGCCCACCCAGTTTAATGATCCACTTTTTTTCTTTTCTGTTTAAAACCTCATGCCAACCAAATTTGTTTTTACGGTCACCTTGAATAACATCAATAATTGTAAATAAAAATAATGCTGATGGATGTAATAGCTGGTGTTTATACAATGCGTTCGTGAGCTTTTTCTGTTTAATATTACTATAATGTTCTGAAATGCGTAACCTCAAACATCTGGAAGTTTGTCCAATGTAAAATGCACCACATTTGCATGTAGCCATGTAAATGGCCCAATCACTACTACAGTTGCAGAACATATTAATATCAAAAACCTTTGGACAGTTGCGACTAGAAAATTCCCTTGTGGTACAAATGTATTTGCAATTTACACAATGACCACAAGGGAAACAACCATATAGGCTGTGTCCAGAAATGGTAGTTTGTATTCTACCCTTGCTCTTCCTATCCCTGGTTTTGTAATGGTTGAAATAAGAATTCAAATTTTTACCATTCCTGTATGAACACATACATTTATCAGGGATAGTCCTAGCAACTTCTGGATCACTCTGCAAAATGTTCCAATGACGCTGTACAATGTTGACATAGCTAATAGTGTTCCGACCATAGGTCGTAGTAAGTCTAAGTGGTTGAGATGACATATGATCCTTGTTTTTCTCCTTATATTGAAGCAACTGACTACGCTCCATGTCTTGTACCTGTCTCTTGGCATTAGTTAATACCCCTTCCTTATACCCTCTTTGTTTGAACCTATATGTAAGGTCCTCAGAATTTTTGTGATATGTTGACTCTTGTGAGCATATCCGCTTAGTTCTAATGAATTGAGATTTCGGAATATTATTTGCTATGTGTGGAGCATGAAAACTGGTAGCATGCAGCAATGAATTATACTGGGGGAACTTCCTATATGTCTCGCTCTCTAGTGTACCATCAGAGAGTTTCCGTATAATAACATCTAAAAAAATCATCCTGTGAGTGTCATGTTGTTCCGTGAACTCTAACCCCCATTCATTGCTGTTCAGATATTGTACAAAAGCTAACAGACTTGACTCCGTCCCCCTCCACACTAGCCAGATGTCATCTAGATATCGCCTCCAGATATCCATTTCTGATGTAAAGGTATTCCTATTGGAATCATAAATTAACTTGGTCTCGACAAAGGCCATAAAAAGATCGGCATATATGGGGGCAAAAGAAGCCCCCATAGCCGTGCCCTTAATTTGCCAATAGCAATTGTCCTTATAATAAAAAACATTGCAAGTTAGGACGTATCTGGCCATGTCAACCAAACATTCATTGAATGTAGAACCATAGAGACCAGCAAAATCCAGCCAATAAGCCAAAGCCTGAAGACCAGCATGGTGTGGAATATTTGTATATAAGGCACATACATCGAGCGTACATAATAACCAATCTTCTTCCAACTGAGTATCTGATATGATTTGTAAAAAGCTTGTGGTGTCATTTAATCTCGATCTAACAAAACCCAACAGAGGTTTGAGATATTTTGTCAAAAACAAAGACAAAGGTTCAGTTAAATATTTTCTTCCAGAGACTATGGGTCTACCTGGTGGTTGTGTAAGATTTTTATGCACTTTCGGGAGAAAGTATATATATTGAGAATTCGAATCATTAATTGTAAGTTGGGATAGAGTGTCGTTAGAAATAACACCCCTCTCCTGGGCATTTTTAAGGAAAAGTTCAATACACTTGGTAAATTTGAGTACAGGGTCATGGAGCATATGATTATAATATCTAGTGTCTGATAGCTGTCTAAGGGCCTCGTTGTTATAAGCATCCCAATTCTGTACCACAACTGCCCCACCTTTGCCTGCTGCTGTAATCACAATTTGTTTATTGTTCTGGAGTTCCAGTATGGCTTGTTTCTCCTTAACAGTAACATTGTTTTGTTTCCAAACCAAACTAGAACCATGAAAATGGACATCCCTTAGAACACTGTTATAAAATTGATGGACCACCGCGTTCATGGGTGGTGAAAACTTAGATGGATGATATGTAAATTTCCTTTTCAAAATCCAAACCAGAATCACCAAAAAACATTTTCAAATTGATTAATCTGCAGAAACTAGACAAATCCTGTGCAAATGATTCCTCAGAAATGATATTACCAGGAATAAAATTGAGGCCTTTATTCAAAATGTTCAAATGTGAATCAGACAAATCAAAATCAGACAGATTGAGAATATTATTAACATTGTTTACATTTGGGTCCCCAGTGCCAATTCCAACAGTCCCTGTACATTGTGTATTCTTTTTGTGTTTCCGCCCGCCCCGTCTGCAAGTGTGCCTAAAGGGGCTGACCCCAAACTCCTTTTGGGCAATGGTGATCCTGTTGCTGTCAGGGATTCGTTATCGGTGCCTGATGAGGTGTCCTCACATGATGAGGAAGCATTAAAATTACTTTTCCTCAAGATAGATCTCGGTCTTTTTCTTTTTTTATCCGCCCTAGGTGGGTCGTTAAATCTAACGTGCTTGGGTTGAAAGGAAAAAGGGTTGCCCCGAGAGTAATCCTCTTGATCTCTACTAAATTTTTTCATCTTACGTAACTTTAATTCCATATCAAATTTTTGTAAATCTTGAGCTATTCTATTCAATTTGCCTTCAAAGGAAGGTTCCTGTTCAAAATTTTTTAGCTTATCTGCCAAAGTCATGATTTCAGATAGCCCCCTTTCTATAGCTCGATTGTGAAACTGATAAAGTTGGACCACAAAAGACATTGTGGCCTCATGTTGTATTTTCGCCCATTGTGTGGTTAGTTCATCGTCTGCTTCACTCACATGCGGAATGATCCTAATTCTAAGTCCCCTTGGTGTGATATTAGCTGCCTGATAGGCTTTAAAAAGCTTACTATGCCATACATTTGCCCGTAAAGACCTTAATAACCTATTCAGGTCATCAATTAACTTTTGACTTGTAATGTCTGGGTTATTGTTCCCCAAAAGTTCACCAGTCTTGTTGGGATTCAAACCAATAACCCCCAGATCATCACGATCAGCCACTAATACAGAAATGAGATTCGACAAATCCATGGTAACAAGAAAATTGACCAATGAAATATATGTATCGCTGTCAATAATGGTCAGTCACTATTACCACGACAGCAATATACTTATTCAATAGGAGCAAATTCAAATTTCCAAAGGGGAATTGCTAAGGTCCAATTTGTTGGAAAAAGAAACTATGACCACAATATAATTATTTTAAACTAATGTGTACTGATGCAGACGATGAAAAAACCAACACATATGAAAACAACACCCTATAATAAAAAATGCTAAAAGAAAAAGAGGCCCTGAAAAACAAAGGTTTTGGCTGTAAGCCAAAATGAAGTAAAATGGAATATGAATAGAACAGGGAAACTGGAATAACAATCTGGTCCAAACCAAAATAAGGCCCCAGATATAAATGAGTCCTCAAGTAAAGATAAATAAATTGTAAAATGATACTGTATTGGCCACTAAATTGGTTAATTTGGAGAGATTATAGACCTGACTCCATGGTATATCTAAATGGTAAATCAAGATATATGGAACCCACCCACAAATTCCTAATCAACAACGTATGAAATATAAAAAATAATATATAATATACCCCGCTCCTATGTGGAAATGCTGTTATTGATCAAGTCTAATTATGCTTGCTTGGACACCCATGTCCCCAACCAAAGACCTGACCATTGTATGAAAGTGACCTATGAAGTGCTTGTACCAACAAAATTGCAGTGTGTACTTGGAGAAAAAGGTATAATGATACTGTCAATCTGTCATTGGTTTAAACAATAATAAAAAATATATTTGTAATTGGGAATATAAATGTTGTCCACAGCCCCACATATGCATTAAATCAAGTTAAATACAACATTGACATGGACATTGCTGAAACATAACACAACCTAACATCCGATTCCACCAACAGTGCATATAAACCGGTGAAGGCTGACAGGCTCAATTCTACTAAAATGTTATATAAGCCACCCTATTGATAGTATATAGAATCTGTAAATTCGGCCACTTGTCCCAGTAAAAACTGAGCTCAGTAGTATAGTATAAACTTGTCTATAATCAGGCAAAAAGATAAACATAGTGTATTGTTGTGAAACTAGACTTATACTAGTATAAGCCCTAAGTCAATGATATCAAATACATAGATTATGGAACATATGGCCTTTTGGTACACAAATTATCCCCCTGCATTGCTTGTTGTTGAACCGAAAAGACAGTGTTAATCAAAGCTCCTATGGAAAAATACAGTTCCAAAATATCTAACAGATCCCACTTGTAATATGTTCCAATATAGATACTGGCCATATTTTGATGTCATGAATCAGAGTCACCTAAATTCCAAAGTACAGAAAATCAAACAACAATAATATAAGTACATATAAATGGTAAAAAAGCATCACTTGAAATTCTATATAAAATAGGAAATCAACCATAGGCCCATAAGAATCATCAAACATATAAAGCATGTATAAGATGATCCTGCCTGTACACTTGGGGTTCATAAACTCAAACAACCATCACCCAAATAGATAAATTGTCTTGTTATTCACATAATATATGTGTACAAGCTTCAATACATGAACCTTATGATATTAAAGGGCCAGAAATTGTATAAATCTGGTGTCCTTTGTTCTATTTCCGACACATAGCCCAAGGTCCCAGAAGTTATGGGTCCAATTATACACAATATGAAATATTGTAAATAACCCTTGACTCGAAAGAGGTCGATTGTAAATCTAAAGGGTCACAGAAAAATGAAACTCAATGCAATGGGCAGATAAACAGATTGAAGGCCCACACATACATACATGAGTACACACCACTGCGTACCCACCCTTATACTTGCACCAAAGACAAATATATAAGAAACCCCTGCACCAAAAATATTCTGACTACAAGCATGTGTGGACCACGTTCCAGCCCATATAAATGAGAATTGTTCAAAGACCCATATGCAATGCCACAAATGTTATACAGAATCGCAACATTGAACAAAAATGTTTAAATACGACACTGTCCCTGTAGATCGTTGGTATTCTGCTTGGTTCCGAATATATGGTAATCCAGAATCATTATCCGACCCAAGGCCCTAAATTCCAAAGATGTTAAGTCCAAGTTGCCACATGTAAAATACACCAACCATACGCACAAAAAACTTAGTTAATAAAGAAACGAAATAGTCCCCGCATGTGAGTGAAGCAGACGATGAACTAACCACACAATGGGCGAAAATACAACATGAGGCCACAATGTCTTTTGTGGTCCAACTTTATCAGTTTCACAATCGAGCTATAGAAAGGGGGCTATCTGAAATCATGACTTTGGCAGATAAGCTAAAAAATTTTGAACAGGAACCTTCCTTTGAAGGCAAATTGAATAGAATAGCTCAAGATTTACAAAAATTTGATATGGAATTAAAGTTACGTAAGATGAAAAAATTTAGTAGAGATCAAGAGGATTACTCTCGGGGCAACCCTTTTTCCTTTCAACCCAAGCACGTTAGATTTAACGACCCACCTAGGGCGGATAAAAAAAGAAAAAGACCGAGATCTATCTTGAGGAAAAGTAATTTTAATGCTTCCTCATCATGTGAGGACACCTCATCAGGCACCGATAACGAATCCCTGACAGCAACAGGATCACCATTGCCCAAAAGGAGTTTGGGGTCAGCCCCTTTAGGCACACTTGCAGACGGGGCGGGCGGAAACACAAAAAGAATACACAATGTACAGGGACTGTTGGAATTGGCACTGGGGACCCAAATGTAAACAATGTTAATAATATTCTCAATCTGTCTGATTTTGATTTGTCTGATTCACATTTGAACATTTTGAATAAAGGCCTCAATTTTATTCCTGGTAATATCATTTCTGAGGAATCATTTGCACAGGATTTGTCTAGTTTCTGCAGATTAATCAATTTGAAAATGTTTTTTGGTGATTCTGGTTTGGATTTTGAAAAGGGGAAATTTACATATCATCCATCTAAGTTTTCACCACCCATGAACGCGGTGGTCCATCAATTTTATAACAGTGTTCTAAGGGATGTCCATTTTCATGGTTCTAGTTTGGTTTGGAAACAAAACAATGTTACTGTTAAGGAGAAACAAGCCATACTGGAACTCCAGAACAATAAACAAATTGTGATTACAGCAGCAGACAAAGGTGGGGCAGTTGTGGTACAGAATTGGGATGCTTATAACAACGAGGCCCTTAGACAGCTATCAGACACTAGATATTATAATCATATGCTCCATGACCCTGTACTCAAATTTACCAAGTGTATTGAACTTTTCCTTAAAAATGCCCAGGAGAGGGGTGTTATTTCTAACGATACTTTATCCCAACTTACAATTAATGATTCGAATTCTCAATATATATACTTTCTCCCGAAAGTGCACAAAAATCTTACACAACCACCAGGTAGACCCATAGTCTCTGGAAGGAAATATTTAACCGAACCTTTGTCTTTGTTTTTGACAAAATATCTCAAACCTCTGTTGGGTTTTGTTAGATCGAGATTAAATGACACCACAAGCTTTTTACAAATCATATCAGATACTCAGTTGGAAGAAGATTGGTTATTATGTACGCTCGATGTATGCGCCTTATATACCAATATTCCACACCATGCTGGTCTTCAGGCTTTGGCTTATTGGCTGGATTTTGCTGGTCTTTATGGTTCTACATTCAATGAATTTTTGGTTGACATGGCCAGTTACATCCTTACTTGCAATGTTTTTTATTATAAGGACAATTGCTATTGGCAAATTAAGGGCACGGCTATGGGGGCTTCTTTTGCCCCCATATATGCCGATCTTTTTATGGCCTTTGTCGAGACCAAGTTAATTTATGATTCCAATAGAAACACCTTTATATCGGAAATGGATATCTGGAGGCGATATCTAGATGACATCTGGCTAGTGTGGAGGGGACGAGTCAAGTCTGTTAGCTTTTGTACAATATCTGAACAGCAATGAATGGGGTTAGAGTTCACGGAACAACATGACACTCACAGGATGATTTTTTAGATGTCATTATACGGAAACTCTCAGATGGTACACTAGAGAGCGAGACATATAGGAAGTTCCCCCAGTATAATTCATTGCTGCACGCTACCAGTTTTCATGCTCCACACATAGCAAATAATATTCCGAAATCTCAATTCATTAGAACTAAGCGGATATGCTCACAAGAGTCAACATATCACAAAAATTCTGAGGACCTTACATATAGGTTCAAACAAAGAGGGTATAAGGAAGGGGTATTAGCCAATGCCAAGAGACAGGTACAAGACATGGAGCGTAGTCAGTTGCTTCAATATAAGGAGAAAAACAAGGATCATATGTCATCTCAACCACTTAGACTTACTACGACCTATGGTCGGAACACTATTAGCTATGTCAACATTGTACAGCGTCATTGGAACATTTTGCAGAGTGATCCAGAAGTTGCTAGGACTATCCCTGATAAATGTATGTGTTCATACAGGAATGGTAAAAATTTGAATTCTTATTTCAACCATTACAAAACCAGGGATAGGAAGAGCAAGGGTAGAATACAAACTACCATTTCTGGACACAGCCTATATGGTTGTTTCCCTTGTGGTCATTGTGTAAATTGCAAATACATTTGTACCACAAGGGAATTTTCTAGTCGCAACTGTCCAAAGGTTTTTGATATTAATATGTTCTGCAACTGTAGTAGTGATTGGGCCATTTACATGGCTACATGCAAATGTGGTGCATTTTACATTGGACAAACTTCCAGATGTTTGAGGTTACGCATTTCAGAACATTATAGTAATATTAAACAGAAAAAGCTCACGAACGCATTGTATAAACACCAGCTATTACATCCATCAGCATTATTTTTATTTACAATTATTGATGTTATTCAAGGTGACCGTAAAAACAAAATTGGTTGGCATGAGGTTTTAAACAGAAAAGAAAAAAAGTGGATCATTAAACTGGGTGGGCTTTTCTCCCCAGGACTCAATGAATATTTATAAAATATCCACCAATAGGATTGTATGCTTATGTATTTAACAGGAAGGAAATGCTTTAATTTCTATACACTGATGAAGGCTGTGTAAATTACCAGCCGAAACCGGTATGTGCATTTTTTACTGTGATGCTTTATCTTTAATACACATTTTTTGATCATCATATGCTGGCTCCTATCTGGTTTTTTGTTTTAATATACTATGTCACATTTATTCATGTCTAGTTTTTTCTATATGCACATTTTTAAATGTAAAAAATTTTTTATATGTATTTTTATAAGCATTTTAATATGAAATTGTTAGTTTAGTAATGATAAAATCGAGTTATTTTCACTGTATGTTCTAGCAGTATGATAGTCATTTAGTAATAACAGTTAATTTTAAAAAGTTTTATAAGTTTTTCTAATTATTGTTTCACATTACAATACCTCTTTTATAGTAATCATTTTTAAACCAAGTATTTTGAAAACAGCGTTTTCTTAAGGTGACTTATAAGCATTATTCAATTGATGTAATTAATCATTTAATTAAGTTAAATGTGGTGCCAAAATTTGGTATATAAATAGAGTTATCTCAGTAACTCAATGGTTCTGAAGAAATCTGTTATGACAGATGAAAGCGCTTAACCACTGCTGTTGGATGTACTGTTCTGTGATTTCGTTTGATGCTTTTTGTGGATTAAATCGTGGTTTACATTACTAATTGGTGGAGATTCATCTATATTGTGTTATTTCATCTCCGCTTTGCCCGAGTTACCAGGTTCTGGGATCGGACACTTGTTTTTAGTTGTTCTGCATCATTTCTTTACTTTCTGAATTCTTGATCATTTACATTTGGATAGTGTTGTTAGTGAAATTTTTAAATAATATCTGAATTTTTTTCCCTAGAGCCCTGCTGCCACCTATCAATCATGTCATTTTTATGCAAGCATTTAATGTATACAACAACTAATGATCTCTGTACTGCACACTACAATTCTTATTTGCATCAAGAAAAGAAAATTGAACCCTTTGACATGCTCTTTATTGATTTTCCCCTCTAGATGTATAATTTGATTTATGTAATATTCTCATCCCAGGTGTTCTTAGCTGCTTACTTAGTCCAATAGTATGTAGCCAACATTTGCTTATTATTATTTTTTACTTATTATAATGAGTATAAAATCTAAGCATGCAATTTCAGTATCTAAAACATTTCTGGTTAACTCACTAGCACATTATTTGAGACTGTGTCAAAGCCTTGAAAAATTAAAATTCTAGATTAGTTAGATTATACCTACTAATGTCTAATGTCATTACTGTAGTGACCTTAAGAGAAGAAAATGTATTACATTTGTGGGGCATGACATTTCCATTTTAAATCTATAGTGACTCTGTCTATTGTCGTGGTGTGTAACTGACTCTTTAAACAGTCCAGCCATTGAGGTTAAATAATTAGCTGCTGCCTTCATGAAGTAGAAGCTTGCTACAAGGAGGGGGCAGTGGTTCTATAGCAGTTTTGTAGTCCGTTCTGCAAAAAAAATTCTGGGATTCATAGTTAGGCTGCTGTCTCAGAAGCAGTGTGCCTATCGGAGTCACCAGTACCCTGCCCAGATGTCAACCTGTGAAAAAAGATGACATGGTCTTTTTCTTGAGATCCTTACATAACCACTACAAGTTTTCTTACATGCTAGCAGAAGTTGCAATAACTTATTTTCATGTATTTCTTGCTCTGCATGCTTATCTGCTTCCTTATATTTCATGTTGTTTTGTTCTCACACCTGCTCATCTTACATTTACTAATACATCATGTTTGCTGCCCCTTTGAAAAACATAGTGGCTTTTTACTTTTATTGCTTGTTTCACACAAAGATTTGTCTTTTTTTAACCATTAAATGCTCCTGATGTCTCCTACGTGTTTCTTTTGGATTATCCTAGTGAGACCTCTAAGTGTCTGAAATTGTCTATTCATATTTGCATTAGTAACTCCCAAACCCTGTTGCATACATGCTATTGAAAGACTTCATCTTAAATCTTACATGACAGGGAATACAACCATATTGATAACTGATTTCTGACTAATGAAGCTAAAGAGATATTGGGTGTTGCTCATGTGCTATTTCTTCATGTTGTCATAATTTTGGTGTTTCTGTAAATGTATCAGCAGTCACATGACCCAGACAGAACTGCTTAACTTCATGTGAAAGCCAACAGACGAATTAATAAAATGTTGCTAATAATATGTTTATAACTTGAGTGTTTATTGAGATATTGTAAGTTGTTTACAAACCATTAGAACATGTATTATTTACTTTATTTATACAGACAATTAGTCTGCAGATTATTACAAGCCTAGCAAATGATCATATTCAGAAGTTCCCTCTAGCCTCGAGTATGTTATCTAGCCAATGGCTGAGGTGTTAAAATACAGTTTAAGACTATCTCAGGTAGATAGCAAATGTTGGAGGTATAACAGGGAAGAAACAGGTAATTGGGAACATATTTTCTGGGAATGCAGTGAGTTGGCAGACTTTAAGGATTCCCTGCAGCATGCACTGTTGGAGATTCTGGGTGGGCGGATTGGTGTGATGATTTTTCTGAGCTATGATACAGAATCAAATTGCCTAGACATGGTATGGCCTTGCTGTCTCTAAGCCAAGAAAGCAATTACTAGAAAATGGAAATCAAACTCTGAACCATCTATATTAGAAGTAGTGAGTATAGTAACAGAGATAAAACAACTGGAATTGAGATCTTTAGAAAAAGGGAGGAGCAAACTACATAGGAAAAAATGAGAATTGTGGAAACAATATATACAGGAAATTAATGAGGTTTAAAAAGAAGGTAGGACTTAAATGAGCTATGTAATGTTTGAAAACAGTTGGGTAGATTATAAGTGATGTATAATGTTTGCAACTAGGAATGTGTCATTATGGTTTGTGATGTAAAATGCTTGCAACTAGGATTGTGTCGGTGTGGTTTGTTTTCATTTATATAAATGTATGATTGCGTATATTGTAAATTGTAAATGATGGTTTAATAAATATGTTTCTCATTAAAAAAAGGGCAGGAATTGAATAATTTATGTAATGTTGCTTAGGTTATATGATATATAGCAATATATCTGAAGTGTAATGTTTGTTAATTTTAACATGTTAATACAGTTTAATTACTTTTATATAAATGTAAATGTCCTTATGTCACAATCACAAGTGATAATTCAATAAAGATGCTTTAAAAAAAGAATATAACAAATGTGCCCCACGCAAATAATTATTTGTACAAAATAGTTTAGCATTTACACTGCTTTAGTAGTGGCTCTAGATATATGACTGTTTGTTTGAACTGTGAGGATATAACTGGATTTTGTTAGAAGACTTATGATGATTTTACTGGAAGTTGGAATACAGACTTTCAGAACTCCACTGGAGTGAATGATTTAATAGCAGATTTTATTTAACCCTTTGGTTGTACTGATTTCTCTATTGAATATCTGTCTAATGCATAGCATTTCTTGTCTGGTGCAACATACCTGTGTACAAACACTGTGATGCCTGATGTGCAATAACTCTTTGCTGTAATTGTGGTTGTGTAATGCACTGTGTCACTCTACTGCAATTCTGGGCCAAGTTGTGGCTGAAAAGGGTTTTGTACCAGCCTGCCTAACTTAGTTTTAGAACAAAATAAATAAGCAAATAAATAAAATAAAATAAAACAAAACATTGGTAGCTAGTTCATCCCCAGTGGCTGTCAACATCTTATTAGTGAATCATCTACCATTCCCAATTTGCTTAACAAACCAAATGTTCAATTTTAGATGATGTTCTGACACAATCTGTTCTGTTTAATTCAGGGTACGACTTATAAATCCATACCTGTGTGCAAGTACTGCTCATGTGTTGCATCAAGCATCTGGAATATTCTGTTCATCTATGTACAACATCTCACGTAACTGTTTTTACAAGCCTAGCTGTTCCTACTGTTATGTCCATCTTGTTTCTCCTTTGTGAAGTGGTATGCAATCTTCTCTTTTGCAGACTAAGGTACATTTCCTGTCTGTGAATTGAAATTGTCCAATATTGCTCCTCCTTGCTCATATATCTGTAGTTTATGTTAACCTAGAGCTCTCACTTATTTAGAGAACTGCTTCTTCTCCAAAATTACCATTCCGGTTTCTCATGTATTCTGCAAACTGCTGGCTGTTTATCTCAAGTTGTGGCAATTTCAAATTTTCGGAAGTTTTCAGGGAGTGCATATCTCCTCTTGACTTGCTGTATGCCTGATAAAAATGATTTTAAACATCAAAGTCAAAGTCAAAAGTCAAAGTAAACTTTATTGTCATTCAGAAATCACACAAGTGCAAAAACTAGATGAAATTCTCTGTCTCTGTACTCAATGTGTAGACAACATATAGACTATTTTCATAGACATTTACACATATAGCACCAAGCTATTATATCACGGACATGCAGGTAGACAGACTATATTGCACATAATTAGAAACACATTTTAACACTTTTCGCAGTGAACACTTATTTGCATGAGACTTTAGTATTGCACAGGTGCTTGGTTAAGACATTGCATTGATCTCTGCCCAGAAAGAGACATTTGAGTATTGCGCTGTCAACATAGTATTGCACTATGGACTTATGAGTATTGCACTACGGTTAATTTACAAATTCACAACAGGTATTGCACTGAAAGAAGAGATACTTTACTGCATTGCTACTGCCCTAGATGGCATATAAGTTAACAGTCATGGTGAATATTGCACTAAGCATTAGATGAGACTCATAACCAGGTTAATGTACAATTTGAGACAAGCTATTACAGTTTCTATTGACCCAGACGGCCATCTTGGAGCGTAGTTGCTACTAGAGTTCAGCAGCCTGATGACGTTAGGGAAAAAGCTGCTCCTGAATCTAGTAGTTCTGCAACGTATGCTTCGAAAGTGCTTTCCAGATGATATATGCAGGAACAGTCTGTACCAGGGAGAGTGCAGTCTTTAATTATTCATCTGGGCCCTGCCAAGACATCTGGATAAGTACAAGTCATGGATAGGTGGTAAGGTGGTCTTGATGATCTTCACAGCTGTCTTCATTACTCTCTGGAGGGATTTACATTCAGAGATAGAGCAGCTTCTATACCATACTATGAGGTTGTTCATCAGGATACTTTCTATAGTACCTCTGTAGAAGGTAGTAAGAACTGTCGATGGTAGATTAGCTCTCCTCAGCCATCTCAAAAAGTGCAATCTCAGGTGCACTTTCTTGACTCTGGCATTGGTACTGGTGTTCCAAGACAAGTCCTCATCGATGTCACTCCCAGAAACATTGTGCTTCTCATTCTTTCTACTGTTTCCCCATTAATGGAGAGGGAAGAATGTCCCTTGTGATTTTTCCTGTAGTCAACAATTATCTCTTTTGCCTTGTTCATGTTTAGTGCAAAGTTCTTATTTCCACACCGAGGTACACAGTTGTTCCACCTCATCTCTATAGTCTAACTGTTGTTACTGATGAGGCCCACCACCATTGTCATCAGCAAACTTGATGGTGTGGTTTTATTGTACCTGGCTGTACAATCGTGTGTTAACAGGGTGAACAGCAAGGGACTTAGTACACATCCTTGCGGGACTCCAGTGTTAAGAGTGATGCTATCCGAGGAGTTATTTCCTGTGCACGCTTTCTGAGGTCTGTCTGCGAGAAAGTCAAGAATCCAGTTATGTGGAGTGTTGATACCTAGTTGGAATAGCTTCATTATGAGATGAAGAGGGATAACCATGTTAAAAGCAGAGCTGAAGTCAATGAAACATCAAAACCAAATTCAAAGTCAAAAGGCATACATAGTTTTTTTTATTTTCAAGGTGTTCCAGTGATATAGGGAATGCTAGAGAGATAATATCTGCCATAGAGCAGTTTGCTCAATAAGCAAACTGCAGAGGGTCAAGATCAGCAGGCAGCCTAGATGTTATGGCATCCTTTACCAGCCTTTCAAAGCACTTCATCACTGTGGAGGTAAACAAATTATTTATGTAGATCATAGAATCCTCCAAAGACCCTAATTCCCTCCTGGAAACTCTGACACAGACCAATAGCTGGTGCCAGAGTTTCAGTCTAAAATGCAGTGCCAAGAAATACATAATAATATCTTTTGGGAAGATGGCTAACCCTGAAAACTACCACACTGATAATACACACCTAAGATTAGACCCAATGATGAGGGATTTGGGAATGCATGTAGACAGTAACCTGGCCTTTTAAAATAACGTGTTTGTGATAGGAAGAAAATTACTCTATGTTGTGCAACTTGTATGTAGAGGTATGACATATAGGTCCAAGGATGTCATTGTTCCACTATACTCAGGTTTCATCAGATCAAACACTAAGAACAACCTCTCGTCGTATGTACCTGACTAGGCATATGCAACAACTGGAATGTTCACAAAAGCTCCTCCTGAAAAGAATACAAGGCATAAAAAGCATGATTTACACAGACCACCTCAAAGCCCTATCTCTGTACTTGGTCCCCTATAGACTACAGAGAGACAACCTGTGCCTGGCCTACAAAGCAACCACTGATCCCACTCAGATGGACCTGTTGCACATCAGCAAAACAAATCACATTAGAATTGCAACATAAATAGGACATGGTTGAAAGGAAGTTATATGTCTCAGAGACTACCCCTTCTCAGAAATAGGCTTCCCATCCATGTAAAGCAGAATTCTTGACTTACCCAATTCCAGTGTAACATGGACTATTGGATGGGGAACTGGAAATTTATCCCTGGCCTGACACCTACATCATATTTAAACATATGCAGACAGTAAAAGCTTGACCACCCATGCCTAAAGCTACATATAACCTTAAAATAACCATAGGGTATCAGAACTTGTCAGATACATTTTGGAAGCATTGCTAGCTTTACAAATAACCCCTGGGGATTCATTAGCCTAGAAATCACTTAGAAACATGTGCTGGTTTCCATTAACTGTAAATGCTTACCATCTAAAAAGACATGACTGAATCCTACAGCTGCTTTTTTCATTCTGTGATAAAACCAAATCCATGATATGTGCACCATGCATAACGTTTTACTTTGAATCTCTTGTGATGATGTGCCCCAACTATCTTGTAGAAACTTGCTTTATTTATAGTGCCTAAGGCCAAATCCCATTTTTTTCATATACTCAGTGGTCAGTCCAGGAAAATCTACTGGGCTCCTTTAATAGTGCAAGTAATAATGCTTACCGAGTCTATGGAGGAGGAATGCTTTTATATAGGTTAAGGCAGGCATTCATTTGAGGAACCTACATCTGAAAATAGTAGCAGATGCTAACTTTGTAAAGTATTTGATAGCTTTTGGCAACTGCATAAAAAGACTGATTCATAACTTTTTGTTTTTGTCTGTTTTCCCATTCTTTGTTATTGATTTAAAATCACCCTTGAAATAAGTAAGTCAAGGATCTGTAATAAATGTGGAAGCACTTTTGTCTAACAACTTAGCAGAGACTTCTTCATAACAAACTTGAATGATCAGATGTCACCTTTTATACATTTTAAACAAATGTGTGATCCTTACAACAGCCTGTATCATTAGTCTCTTTATAACTCAATTGATAACCAATCTGATATAAAATGATTTAGTTGTGATACAAATGCTATGTGCGCATGCATTTGAATTACCAACTTCATGTATCTTTAGTTAATGAAACAGAAAAGAAAAAAGTGAAGGGGAAATAGAGTGAAAGCAATCAGTGGTACTTCCTTTGTAAAATGGTAAATAAAGCATTTATAAAAATAATTAGAAAAATAGAAAACACATGGAAGTTAGGCCAATGAGGAACATTATATATTTAAAAGGGTATAAGCCTCAGCATTCATTTAATACTGACTTGCTGTTTAAGACCTGTGGGCTGACTGTCATTCCAAACTAGCTGCTGTGGTGCTTTCTAGCTTCCAGTGAAATATCATAGCCACCTCCACAATGCCACTTGTTCAGCCATATACAATAAAAAAGTGTTATAGTTAGGACAAGTTATTTTACGCTTTGAATGGGATTGTTGTCATTCTTAACCCAAGTGTGATACAGGTGTTAATACATTCACTGTGATAGTCTTTTAGAAGTATTCCCAGCATTAAAGTCACAACTTAGGCACCTTGCTACATAAACCATTCCTTTTGGTTTGTAATTGCAATTTCTACTTGTACCATAAACCTTGTTGATGGCTGCTTGGTTCAGATACAGAGATATGTAAATATACCTATGGTAGGCACACTTATCATATGGGGATATTCTTCCTTCTTTTTGAGTATAAGCCCCACTTATCATCTGGGGATATTCTTCCTTCTTTTTGAGTATAAGTCAATGAGTTTAGAGGTCTTTCTAACCAATATTTCATGTTGAGACCACTTTGACTGATGAAGTATGGGCAACTTATTAAATCAGCTAACTTCCTAGCACCCAAAGTACTTTTTCAGTTAGTTAGTTATTAGCAGTAAAGTATTTGATATTCCCAGAATCCATTGAACAAATTAAACCAAAAAAGTGCTGCTAAATTCTTGTTCCCCTTTAACCAAAGTAAATGTATTTCCTAGTGTTATTAAAATCTTATTTAGAATGAGGAATACTTAGAATGCATGTCCCAAGATGCCTGTTCCATAATAAACTTAACTAACTTATTAGTATAACCCCTTTCAAGGAAAAAAAACATCAAAATCTGTTTGAAATGTCAGTTTAGATGGTCTGACAGACTACCCCTTCAAATTAATAGAATTCACCTAATGTGGATGTCTACTTAGTTAATATCAATATGATTTTACAAAAGCAATCTTTCTAAAACTCTTTCATAGAAATTTAAGAGTTCACACACCCTATTCTAATTCAACATCCAAACTGTTAATCCTGAGATAAGAAATAGGGGAAAGACAGAAATTATATACAGATGTTCAGTTCAAATGAATCAAGCAAACATGTAGAAAAAAATTAACAAAATATAAAATCAGCTAAGTTATGCAAAATAGACTCATTCCACTTTTAAAAATTCAATTTTAAAAAGTACTGCCATTTCCTTGCCAGTACCTATGTATTGTCAATAAATGTTGGCCTTCAAAAACAAATAAAATTTGTTCTCCAGAGCCAGATCTGTCAAAGTACATAAAACACTAATGTCCTTAAAGTTGACTGTAGCATAGGTAGCCAGCTACTCCATCAACAGCTCCTGCCATACCTTGTATGGATTATACAATGTCATTTATCACATAACAATGCCTGATTTAGAGGAACATGTATTGCTCTTTGCAAATTGTCTCTAAAATATGCCAAAATATTTTAGTAGACAGTACATTCTACATGAACTACTCAAAGTTACCATCAGTGTGAAATGCAAAGGCTCAGGTTTTGAGCTTTACTGATGAGGTGAAAATAAGGAGGCACTGTATCTTCATGTATCTTGGGATAATCTTGGGTTGTCAACTTCCAAAACTGAAAGTTAGCTGAATGAATTCTATTACTGGCCATAAGGTTCAACACGAATGGAATATATATGTTTGCCATAATTATTAATGTCCCATCTATTGACATCTTCATTGCAATTATCATTTTATAAAAAGCATACCTGTAGCATAATCTTTGTTTTCCACCACCACAATTCCATCAGCTTTTATAAAATGCACACAGGCATTTGAAGTAATATACTGAGTGCTTGCCTCTCCATAGTACTGAAGTTAAAAAAAAAGTTTATCAGATTTTAATGCTAAACCCCAATCTCATTTTTGCAAATCATTTTGAAAAATGTCAAAGCATTACATAGTATAAGACCAATGGTAGTCCTTTTAAATGACATACCAGTAGGAAATAATGGCTCCAGTTTACAGTATTGCAGCAGGGAAGTTATATCTCCTTGTACACAACTTCAGGGAGGATCTTGGTTAAAAAGACCTTTCAGATGGTACAAAGGAAATATCTCTTGTTAAAATATTTTGGTGCTCACTATCCAATTGTGTGCTACTTATATTAAAGATTTAAAAAGAGATTGTCTTTGTCACAATTACACATTTTACATTTGTTTTGTTTTAGTTCATATCTGTTTAGTGCTTACACCAGTAAACCATATGTATGCAAATTAGTTAGTCTTTGTGTTGATTAACTAGAATGTCCTGCTACCCCAGTTATTTTTTCAACATGCTAAATGTGATGTCATATCAACTGATTATAAGTGGAGGAGCAGTTTTAGGAACCATAGTTAAAATTACAGGGAGAACAAAGCATGCTCGGTCACCCTTTATAGGTCAAGATCTTAATACTTTGTTTGCCAGTCTAGCTAAGAAAGTATACCGATCTTAACACTTTATTTAACCCAACTGACAAATCTTTCCCATGGCTGTTTACTGTTATTGAAACAGCAAGGTCTGGACCTAGGGGTAGGGTTTTAGATGCAGTGTTGCAGATTAATGAAATGTATCAGATAGTGAAATTGAATGCAAATTAACTACCAGACTTAAGTGAAACTACAAGTGTAAAACTGCTGTCAAGGGAATTGTTATTATTTTAAGGAGCTCACTGCATTTTTTAAAAGGAAATTGAAGAGTAGACAAGTGTTTTATTGACTGTTGTTGGTTGTGATATGTGGTTAATCGCATTTAATCAAATTATTCATTATACAGTCTGATAAAGTCTGAACTGTATGTGGTGAAACAAAAGTGCTAAACCTTGTTAATTTTGTAACTAGATTTTCCAAGTTTTTTTCCCCAAAATGATTTTTTTATTTTGTAAGTCATGGTTTTATTACTTATTTCTTTTTACATTTGATAAAATGTTAGTAAGGTAAAAAGTAACATTTAGAAAACACTCATAAAACATATTTACAGTGGTTAGTTTTACTAGACTGAGAAGAATATAAGCTAATAATCAGTATAGCATAACATAAATAACATTTCTATACAGTTTATAAACACAGATGTTTCATGTTCTAAAACTCTGCAATAACCAATATTATATAAACATGGACATTGTTAATATAAAAACTGAAATAGTAATTTACATGCTGGAGTGCAATCTGAAAGCTTTTAAATACTTTAAGGCATCAGATGCAATCTCATTTTTTATAGAGTAACCCACTCTGTTGTGATATAGTAATTTATAATGCAAAACTACAATTGTAATGGTTAAGATAACTTTGTTAAGTGCATGAAGATTAGAATTGAAATTTGCATTTTTAAGCTAGTTTCACTAGTTTTACTTTAGTAATAATAAAGTTGTAAATCAGTAACTTTTTTAATTGCTTATAATAGGTTAGGAAAAAAGGTAGTACCAAAATGTGTGTATGTTTGCATAGGGGTATCTACAAGAGGAACTTTTGGGGGGGAAATATGTGGGGAAAGGAAGCTTTTTTTTTAGACTGGGACAGATTAGCATTATGGTAATTCATGTATTGAATATTTAATGATTTTAAAGGGAATGTCATTCAAGGCCATTTTCAACATATCACTTTGTATATTTGTGTCTTCTAATGTAAGGTCAAGTTTGTTTCAACAGAGGATTAATAGGTTTAGTTAGGAATTTATGTATAAGAAATGTTGCTTTTTTAAATGAAGAAAGCCTTTCAGCATACTGAACTTTGAGTAAGTAGGTGTTTTAACAGTTTACTTGGGTATTTTCATTTAGAGAGCTGACCCACTAATACTTATATTTTTTAACATATCCTATGGCTAATGAGTACTACAATGAATTTCAGATGCTGACTTGAATTATTGCAAAAATGTCAGCTACTACTTTTTATAGAAGGGAATAATCTTTTGAGTGAAACCTATTTGGTTCCATTCAGAGTATAAAAATTGGCAGAAATTAGTTGAGCATAGACCATTTCATCAGATAAATTTATCTCATTAAGAAAGCACTGCATGTTTTATTATGTTTGACTGCAGAGGATGCATTTTGGGGTAAGTATATGTTGAGATAAAAAGAGTATAAAGTAAGTTGTTGGTGATAAGAGTTATCTCTGTACCCAAAACAACTTTAAAACATTTAGTAGTTGTAAAACTCATATAGTATTATAAATGCTAGAAAGCTTAAGGCCTTTCTAATTTTAGATGTGGTAAGTTTATACTCAGAGATATGAGTGAATTTGAGATGGCAGATAAACTTGTAAGACTGAGTTTTATACACTATTTTGACATTATTTGGTTGTAGTTGACAGGAAAATGTTTGAAGAAAAGAATTGCTGGGAAGATAGTTCTATATATTGGTTAAATAATAAGAAGAAGGTGTCAGCCCTACTCATATTCTGGTAAATGTTAGACACAGCTTTACTAAATTAATGGGAAGAGGCAGAACATGTATTTGTACAGTTTTCAGACTGAAATACCTATAGATGCTTTTACGTATCTATCTACTTTGGAATCTGTAATTCATGTTTTTCAAAGACTTTCTTTGATTAATAAATTTACAGTACAGTATGTGTTACAGTAGCACTTTTCAACAGTTCTCATATTACGTTTATAGCTATTCTGGAGGGACCTAAGGCTTATTACAATAATGATTAGAATAAATTACATTTACTCATCCAAATGTGTCTTATCCAAATGTAATTTCTTGTCACCAAATTAAATTACGTAAATATATACTATTCATTAGATGAGTTTTCTGGAATCACAAATCATGTGAAATACATTTGTTGTCCATAGTTTCAGTACAGTGTATGGAAGCCATGTACAGGTATGGGTTGTACAGGACTTCCACAACAATAACAGAGAAAGATGCTGATTGCAGATTAGGACTGATTAACCCAGCTACACTGCCCATTCTATATCTTCTAGACAATCTGCTGATTGTTCTTAATAAATAGATCATTTCCTTTTCCATTCAGTCAGTAGTAGATATGCCTTAGACATCATTCATTCATTCTTAAATTAATAAATTGTTTTGACAGAACTATATCTTCAAATGGGCTTTTGCAACCCACCATCCTTTCCATGAAAAAATATGTAATTTTTTCTCCCTTGAGATTTCTGCCTTTTACTTTCAAAATCTGCCATTCATTCTCATATATATCCTTTCTGTAAAGGGCATCCAGTTGAACTCGGCTTTCTTGTAACTGGTTTAATGTTTTTGTCATTCATTCCTCTGTCTTCTTTTTCAAGATGCTACTTACCTAAGCTGTTTTTGTCTTTATTTGTGCTCTAGTGAAGACAATGCATTATTGTGTTGCCCGACTGTTCATTGCCTCTAATCTGGTATGTACTGATAAAAACGTGTGCTTAGAATAACACAAAATATGTACTATGTGGGGGGGGGGCATGGTGTGTTGTCAGCTGTCCACAGTAAATGATAATAAATGCATGTACTCTGTCATTAGTGCCCCTTCCTGTATATACTAGTCCTTTGTTGCTGCTTTTTCACATGGCTTGCTTACCGTTAGATTTTCAGATATCAGATATGAGCACTCACATGTCCTTTTCTGTATTTACTGCTGCTGCTTCCTCTCTAGTTAAGTATATTTTTTACATGTTACTGTTTCCTTGATACTTTATTTATGCTGAATTTAATATGCCACGTTTCAGACAATTATTTTAATCTTGCCATGTCAGCTTCCATTCTACCTCTACCTTATGTGTCAAACTTGTTGCATATATCACTGTGCCAAAGGCAAAAAGTCATAATGTTCCTTCCAGTTATTTGACAGTATGAGTTACAGATGTTGAGGAGGACAGGCCTTAGTAATGACCCCTTGATACCCAGCTGGTAACAGGCTTTTCATTTGTGCAGACAGAATTTCTGTCTTTCTTCTATTTTATGCCAGTGCTGTAACCCTGCTGTAAAATGCATTTAGTAATGTTTTGATTGGCATTGTCACTTATGCCTTTTTCTGTTCCAAGTAGAGAAAACCAATTTCTCAGTTTTGCAGTTCTTTTAATGCATTTAACTCCATAAGAGAAAGACCAACACAGTAAAGTAATTCCACTACTTTGATGCAGATTAGTAGAGTGAGTCATCATATAAGCAAATGTCTGCATTCTCAAAAGATAATTAACAAACATAAAAGTGATGTTCAGTTAGTATTCTGAATGTGCTTTCATTTTACTGAAGGATTTTTTACCTTGTTGGAAGATATCCAGTGAGAATCAAGTTCCACTAATTTTGCCAGTCTATCAATAGTTATGAAAAAGGACAAGAAATTCACCCTTTTTTCACATTAGATATAACTAGGTATTAAAACTGTCCCCGTTGTAAAAATCAAATGATACCTTTTTAGCCTACATTGCTACATATCCCTGGATTCTATGTATGCATAATACTTTATGTGTCGATTGCATTCTGAAGCCTAACCATTCAGTCTAAAAGAATGTTCCCTTATTCTAACATTAAAACATACGGCTGCCTGAGCAATGAGTTTACTTTTTCCAAGCATAGCATAGAAAGTTTTGAATAACTTGACTCATGGTCATTTATCAGTAATCCATATTTGTAAATAATTTGTTTTGATAAACTAGTTCCAAAAGTGTCTAAACCCCAAGCTGTAATAATTTTAAACTACATTGTGAAATGTGTTATGCCTATTTTTATACCATTATAGTTTACATTTATATAACAGTGAACATTTATAAAGGTCAGCCCATTTAAATCTTCCTCTTCATTTCCGTAAAAGTTTTTTTCTGTTTAACAAAAACAGTTCACTGCCAGCATAGATGAAATCTCATATGAAGTCATAGAATTCGAGTGTTCTTTATTCACGAATTTATTGCACATCTTTAAGGGCCAGATTCCGAAAGAATTGCTTTCGGTGTAAGTCTGGCCTGATTCTTAAAGATTTGCCCTCAGTGTAAGTGAATTACTTCCATGTAAGACCTATGTATAAACAGGCTCAGTACAGGGACTAGATTCCAAAACACTTGTTTTCAGCCTGCTGTCAGTGTAAGTGGTCACTTGCAAGTCTTTTGTAATTGGAACCTATATTTTGTTCCATTCTCTGCTTGGATTTTGAATACATGTGGTTGTAAAAATTGACTTTATGCAATATTTTTATAGCCTATTTTGGATGGCAAATTGGATATTATAACAGGCCCTATGATATATTAGATTTAGAGATCTATGACAAGGCAAGAGTCGAAACAATATTCTGTGCAGCTAATGCAGCTAAAAAACATATACATAAAAGTGCTCAAAATATTATAAAAAAATTATAAAAAATACCATATTGTTGTTCTTCTTTCGGCTTTTCCCGGTTAGGGGTCGCCACAGCGGAACTCCAGTCTGCTAATGATTGGCAGTACATTTTTTTATGGGTGCCTAGGTATCAGCTCGATGCCCAACCTTCAGCGAAGGCACACCCATTCTATGCATGTCTTTCGAATGTCACTTGACCGTGGGGAAGGCATGCAGTCTCCACACAGAAGGTGCTCCAGCCAAGAATCGAACGGGAGAACCTTTTTCTGTGAGGCAAATTTCCTTTATAATTTTTCAAAAACATGGCATGTTGCCAACTCCATTAGTACAGAGGTTGAAAATCAGAATAACGCCACCACACTAAGCAGCATAAACTGATATCTTAGTTGTACCAAGATGAGCAATATGGAAAACCAGGCCAAGTTTCACCCTGGGTACAAATCTTCAGCAAAATGAAGCATTTACACAAAACACGATTAAGTACCTCCAAAAATAACATAACTTAATAAAAGTACTAAAAACAAAGGAAAACAGATTCAAATTATAATTGCAAGATAACTGAATAATAATATTAATTTATCTTTAATAAGAATATGCATGTATGAAAATCAGCAAATCATATAAAACATGCTTCCATTCAGGGTTGCCAGATTTCAGATGTGCTAGGTAGGGACAAAAAAAAAAAAAGGTCTTCCACAAGTGAAGAGCAAAAAAAAAAAAAGGTCTTTAATGCAGAACATTGCAGTTCTGCATTAAACACAAGTAGCTCTGTGTTTGTTGAAATTTGATTGGCCCATATATCGGTATACGAGCCAATCAAAAAATCGCACAGCGGACCCTCTTCTGCTCAGTGCAGAACATCATGCAGTTCTGGATTAAACAGAAGTAGCTCCATTTTGGGAGTTTTTTGATTGGCTCGTATACCGGCATACCGGCCAATCAAATAAAAAAAAAAAACAAAGTGGAGGCTGTTTCGCCAGGATTTTAACTGGCAGTGCAGGACTCAGGATTGGGCTGCTGATCCTGGGACAGTCCCACTGAAATAGGGACATCTGGCAACCCTGCTTCCATTACATGTTTCACCAAAAATGCAATGATATCTGTGAGCTTTTTAATTTACATGCAAATTAGAGAACGCAAATAAATTATATTAAGGACATGCATTTTCCAAACCAATGAAAGCATACTGGCATTGACAGTAATGGTATTACATTTATTTAATTTCAACCATTACTTGTCAAAATTAATGATTTTTAAGTATAGTGTTAAAGTGCATCATTAGGTTAAGGTTTAAAAATGGCTCCAGTAGTAACAATTCAGTGTTTTTCTTTTAAATCAATTGCCTTGGATAGAGCAGGTTTACCATAACACACTTCATCAACTCTATCAGTGACAGCACAATAAATCTAACAGTTCAAATGCTGTTGACTATTATTTATATAAGGCATAGACTGGTCTTTTACATCAAGTATTACTTACATTCTATCTGATTTTCTGTTTAAGAATACCTTTTATTTGTCCAGTATAATATCATTCACAATGGCAGGGTACCAGGTGAATCCTTCCTTGTGTTATACAGTTAATATGGTGCTGAATTTCCAAACTCCACGACCTGTTTACAGTAGTAAAATGTATGATTTGAAGTATATCCTTATAAACCATACATTTACCAAATGCTCTACTCCCTTTGACCTGATGCTCCATTATTCTCAACATCCCAAAAATATTGAGATAAAGTCCTAGCACTACAATACACAAAATTTATGTTTAGAGTTCAGAGCAGAGCTAAGAAAACTATTGTCCAACTGAACTTACCAATATTTAGAAATTAACTGTCTGATTTTGTGTGAATGCCTATTCATTATAAAACAAATATTTGGATCTACCCAGGCATGGTCTCCCTTTTTACCTGTTATGTTTCAGGATATGTGCTACTGACAGCCATAATTACCTGGTCAGAAGCTGTCCTTGCTAAAATGTGAGAGCCAAACTGTCAGTTCTAAGAGAGCAAACGTATCTTTGCATGCAGCTGTTAGGTGAAATAAAGAATCTTAACTAGAATTTATTATTTTGGTTTCACATATTTTGGGCATTTTTTTCTTTTTCTCTGTATTCATTATTACCCAGGTAAGACTATTGCTTACAAATGCCCTTTTTTCAGAGATGACCCTGGAGCACTTTCTGGTTAAATGACTTACTCAGATTGATACGACTGGCAGACGGAGAAGGAAGGAATCAAACCCTTTACCCTTGACTGCATTAAGCAGCTCATTAACAGCTTAAAGCACTAATGTTCTGTGCTAAATGCTATACGCATATATAAGAAAGAGTTTTATTAAATTGTTTTCTGTATGAATATTGCTGAATTTATATTGCAGAAAGAATCAGTCTGCCAATCAATATGACAAAATGTTTGCAATATTTCCGCAGATGTGCTTAATCGTTCACATATAGACTGGTTATGAGAGTATGGTAGCCATGTAAGTAAAAGAGACATTGTGAAGTGATGAAGGCCACTTCCCTCTGTGTACCAAGGAAGGGACTGCAGAAGTTTTTATGTACAATACAGTTAGAGATAATAAATTGCTGAAGAATTCTCATAACTTGGAGCATGAGTAGACTGCCTTCTAGATCACACCTTATAAATATTAATTTTAAACTTGTTTTAACTAACTGGTCAGTCATTGACCATTTTCAGCAAAGAGTTAGGCCATAAGGGCACGGGTAAATGCAGTACATGTGAACAACCTAGATTAGCTAAACAATGAGCATGCTTAAGGGCGGAAACTGGAATACCGAAGAAATCCAAAAAAAAACATGTGGGACTAGGGAAACTCCACATAAACAATGAGCAGAGGTTAAGATTGAACTCCAGACCCTCTTGCTTTGAGGCAGAGTTCATAACATGAGTCACTTTTCTATCCTAGATTTCTTGTTTTGGAGCTGAGTCTGGTAGGTGTTTAAAATGTGTAGAATCAGCCCAGTATGTCTGATAATCTCCAAACTGTGTTTCATGCTATTTTAGAATAATACCAATGCACACAATATAGTTTCAGTGTGAATCATCTGATCATCTTTGTAGGAGAAAGCCTACTGCATGGATAACTGCCACATGGGAAGGACAACAGCGTTTGAAATATATCCTGAGTCAAGGTTACATGTTTACAAAGATACATGACTGGTAGGGTATTTTCATTTCTGCAGAAATTAAGGAATATACTATATTACCTTTTCAATAAACTTACAAAGCCATTCATGGGACTTTTCTCCCAGGGCTCTGTTGAAAAGGGAAAGCTTTATGCCCATTCAGACTATCCCAGTAAAAAAATGCAACAAGTAAATAAATAAATAATTAATAAAATAGCTAGGAACAATGAGAACCAAACATGTAAGTGTCGTGTTTTTTTTTTTTTGATGATTTCAGCATAATTTCTAATTTAAAAGCTCAGCCCTAGAATTCAATAAATTCTGTGTCGGCTTTGCATGAAGTCTACATGGAGTTTACATGTGTGAGTAGTGATGCGCAGTGAGCAGCAGCGCTCATTGCATAATAATGCCGTGCACCATGTTTGAATGCAACTAGCAGAGGTTTTGTGGCTAGCAACAGTGTTGCTGGCCAGGAAAGCATGTAAGCAAACACACATAGCACTCCTGTTTAAATCAGGGCACTGACGGTCTGCGGTTTTGCATGGAATGCCACAATGAACACCAGCTATTCACAGATAGCTCTCAATCTCTTCGTGCCAGACATCTGGACAAAGTCCAACATAAAGGGGAGATAATAACACAGAAATAAGGACATATTTGACATATTTACCCTGTAGAAATGTACTAGAATAACCAACTGCTTGTGTTAAGATACATGTTCTGAAGGATTTGATGTCTGGAGCTAAAATGTATGTAATTATTGAGTTACATCAGTCCTGAGATTATCCCAGTGATATGTCAAAAAGCCACAAAATTGATAAGTAACACATCTGGACATTCTGTGAAAATCTGGACAGTTGAGAGGTATGATTGTTAAATATATTATCCAAACACAGTACAGGACAGTGTATCTACAGTGCAGAGTATTGTGATATCCCATTCCTGGCATTCTGTGCTGAAGTTGTGTTAATGATCTGTAAAGGTCCATGGACTGTCATGTAAAATAAATACTCAGGGGAAGTGTGTGTATTGAATATGAACACACAGATGACTTGTAGGAATGAATACAAGAAAAGAGGACAGGTGAAAACCTAATGTATAGCAGATGAAGGCATGCCAATGGAACACTGTTTTACCAGCAACACCAATCACATATCAATATGGTACAGTAGGGACTTCACAGTGAAAATGTGTATTATCTGACTGTCACACAAGGTAACATAACAATAGGAAGGATGTCTATGTCAGATAATCATCCTCACATGAATAATGCAGAGGAAATCTATCAGGGATGTGACATACAGTTGGGGTAGGGTGCATATCATGAAGCTGTACAAACTGAGTTGCCTGAATACGAATGTAATCTCAACAGAGGTAAAGGCTCATGGAGAACAGTAACAGAAGCAACCACAATCATGGACAATATCAGAATAATGCCACAAGCAATCCCATGCCTCTCACATAACATATGTGATTTAGAGTGATCAGAGATGATTCTGCACAAACACAATTGTACAACTATTATGATACATCCACACTTTATGATGGTAATCATGCACACACTATCCTGGCACTGTAACATCTGCTAGAGGTGTTAGCAGGGACACTGCTATACCTGTATTCAACATTATGAGTAATACAGGCTAGTTGACTTGGTGTGCATGGCAAATATATATATATATATATATATATATATATATATATATATATATATATATAAAACTGCAGTGGTGGTGCTGCAGTAGCATTGTTGCCTCACAGTTAGATGTTACCCGTTCGATTCTCAGTTAGAGCGTCTTCTGTGTGGCGACATGCGTGAATGGGCGTTCCTTCGTTGAAGGTTGTGCGTTAGGCCCGGCAAGCCAGCACGTAAAACTCTACTGCCAATCATTAGCGGACCGGAGTTCCGCTTTGGTGACCCCTAACCGGGAAAAGCGCAATTCACACTGTCATGAATGTTATCCATGCCATTAATGTTGTCAAACATCTATGTATGTACTATGTGGATTACTAGAACAGGTAGCAAACATGCATCTCGTGTAACAACTTGATGGGGGTTCACACCATCATGCAGTAATGTTTATGCCACAAAATGAATACCTAGGTATGGCCAATAAGCTGTGTGACAGCTCACTGTGACAAAGGTGATACACTTCAGTTACACATCAGAAGAAGTTGTGTATGGAGGTACATGAAGAAGTGTGCATTGTACTCAGTTATTGGTGGGATGATGGCTGGGAACTATGGAGGTATTATGGTCTCTGATGAGGATGTCCTTTACATACTCAGTATTTGTGTCACATACAAGGGAGTATTCAGCACTGTGAACACACGCTGGTGGATGTTTCATTTACCATCTACCCTAGGACATAGGTCACATACCTATTGGTCTGATTATAGGGTATGATGTCCACATCAAAGTTGGGTTATATGTTTGTTTTCCTGATGTAACAAATCCCCCCATGTTTTCTTGTCATTGCAGGTGCTGTGATGGCTGTGGCAGCAATCTTTGGTGTGTGTTGATACTTTCTGTATTATACTAATATCACAGTTGGAGTCAATGATTGCCCACAATCTGTAGTCCTTCAGGCAGCTGTTTGAACACAGGATGTGTATGTCATCTTTGACGTCCATTACTTAAATAATGGACAGGAAAGGGTTTAACAGACAGCCCTGATGTACTGACCTGATCACTGGACTTGAGATATAGGTCACTTCATACATGTCAACATATTTAGATGCCATATATGTAATACACTGGTCTACCCACTTTGTGATATAGATGCATATGGCCACATCTGACAGTGTTGAGTGAATACCTCAGTGTGTATTTGTGTCAAATGCCTTGGGGTTGTCAAGTTCAAAAGGGTGATAGTGTTGTTGTCATGCATGCCTTCAGTGATCTCTTTGAGGACATCTAACAGATGTAGCATTAACAAATCACATAGGTCTGTTGCACACAGCTGGGATATCACTATTGTCCATTTAGAAAAGGTCTATAATGACATGCTGGTCAACCTCACAGATGAGGAGAGTCAGGATGTGTCTATACTTGCATGCATTGAGAGCTGTCCCTCCACCCCAACTCACACGGATGCATGTTGAAAACACCTTTGTATAGCAACATAGTCTGTGTGGAGGGAGTGTTGCAGTATTAAATTGTGTCAGGAAGGTGAATGTGATGAGTCATGTGATAGGCCATCTGTGATGTTGTCACAGCCCATTGATTCTCTATGATATGCCTGGATGTGGATAACACAGTGCATACTGGCTATCCTCAATTGGTGTAGGGTTTGAACACAATACCCCCACAGGAATCATTGAGAAAGTCTCCCAGCTGGGGATTAAACCTCATGTCACTAGATGGGTAACCAATTGGCTCATAGACAGAACACATACTGTAAAAGTTGCTGAGTCAACCTGTACCAGTAGAACTGTCAGCATTGGTGTACCCCAGGGATCTGTGCTTGGCCCTTTACTGTTTGCAATCTATTTATCAACAGTTCAGGTGAAGTTATGTGGTCTTTGGCTTACTGCGTTTGCTGATTCTTGAATACAGGGCACAATCACTGAGTTCATCTATGATGATAACATACTATGGGAGGGGCAAACACAGACAAATGACTAGTGACAATGCCACATTGTCTACAAATAAATGCAGAAATGTGTCTTTATTTTCTCCTTCAGAAAAATGGAATTCCATGCTTATTACAGCATTGACAACAATCCTGCTACACTGAAACACAGAGATGCAAGCAGTTGGACCGCATGTAGATAACAATCTGAACTTCGGCCACCAAGTATCCACACTGCTATTGAAATCCTATGTTGTGCACATCATAAGTCATACCATCATATTCAGATCTTAGGATTGTATAACAGCACTGTACTCGAACCTCATAAGAACAGTAATAGAGTATGATGCTGTCTTTTGCTTGTACCTCCCCAGACATATACAGCAGCTGAAGAGACCACAGAGGTTTTCACCAAGAAAACACAGGGCCTACAAACCATGCCATGATGCATGTGGGTAGACAAAAAGCCACATCACTGTAATTTGTATCATATAGGATGAGGTGACTTCTGCCTGGCCTCCAGGCCAGTCTTTGACCCTGACCTGCTGGGAATAGGGCATTTCCACAAATCAGATATAGCTGATAACATCAACAGTGTCTGTTGAGGAGTATGTGGTAATAACAGTCTCCCACATGCTGGTGTAAAAGGATCTTTGTAATGTCAAGCAAGTGCACAAATGCACACACACACACCAGTTGACTACAGTGAGAACAATCCCTACCTATCTAGGTATACAGACTACAGACTTCTGTATTTAAGGCAAATGCCATTGCTGAACTCTGACATGGAATGTCTAAGGCAACACTTTATAGCTGATGACAACAGCAGTGTCTGCTGAGGAGAATATGCTAATAACAGTATCCCACATATTGATGTAAAACGCTCTCTGTAATGTCAAGCAAGAACACACACACACACACACACACACACACACACACACACACACACACACACACACACACACACACACACACACACACTTGACTGCAATGGGAATAAAACCCCTATGTATCTAAGTACACAAACTCCAGAAATTAGTACTTTACACAAGTTCCACAGCACACATCTGACTTTTTAAGACTGTATGTCAACTTATAGTTGATGATATCAGCAAGCCATGTTGGAGAAAAGATGTTGGGAGGCCTGAATGAAATGGATGTGTAGGCATGTGCAACTATCAAAATACTGTCAATACATGGGATTGGAGTGGTAACTGTATGATATATACATCTACTGTTTGGGCTAGTCACACACAGTTGACTTAATTGAGGAAAGAACCCTTACCTATCTAGTACACAGACTAAAGAACTCAGTACTTTATGCAAGCACCATGGCACAAGTCTGACTTTTGTAAGACTGCAGGTCAACTTATAGTGGATGACATCAGCAGGGCATGTTGGAGAGAAAATGTTGGAAGGCCTGCAAGAAATGGATGTGTAGGTATGTGCAACTATCAAAATACTGTCAACCCATAGGACTGGAACAGTAACTGTAAGATGCTCACTTCTGCCCTTCAGGGTATATATACAAACACACATGCACACACACACACACACACACCTATTTGACTGCAGTGAGTACAGAACCCCTACCTAGCTAAGTATACATATTGTAGAATTCAGTACTTTACAAAAGCACCACAGCACAAGTTTGACTTTTATAAGACTGCAGGTGAACTTTTAGTGGATGACATCAGCAGGGCACATTGGAAAGCCTGCATGAAATGGATGTGCAGGCATGTGCAACTATTTAAATATTGTCAATCCATGGGATTGGAGCAGTAACTGTAGGATACATACTTATGCTCTTTATGCTAGACACCCCCTCAGTTGACTACTGTGAGAACAGAACCTCTACTTATCTAAGTACACAGAATGAAAAACTCAGTACTTTATGTAAGTGCCACAGCACAAGTCTGACTTTTACAAGACTGCAGGTCAACTTATAGTGGGTGACATCAGCACTCCATGTTGGAGAGAAGATGTTGGGAGGTCTGCATAGGTTCATAGCTTCATAGGGTCATAGAAGGTTTCTAGCCTAATGGCCCAAGGGTGTTTATAAACCTATTTGTATAAAAACACAAATACTGTTATTGAGCATTAATAGATGGTCATTGTTAGCAGATAGATTTTGTAATCAGCATAGACTGGCCTTGATCATGAGGGACATAGATGCCACCTCAGGAGTGAATTTACAATCATCCAACCAGTTGTCAAGGTTGAGCTTGAATAGGGTCATTGAGAAACTGTGCTTCACATGCAGTGGGAGCCTATTACAGAGGAGTGGCAATCACTGGGAAATATATCTGTCTCCCCAGCATGTTCTGTTTATGTCACAGGCTAGGTTGAGCACCCTGTAGCAAGTTATTCTTGTCCCATTTGATTTGCAGATGTCCAGCATTTCCAGTAGTGCAGGGTCTGAGACTGGTCTGCAGGCCAGGCATACGTCACCTCTCAGCAGCCTGCATGATATTGAGTACAGTTACATGTCTTTCAGTCTTTCCATGTTTGTCATGTTTTAGAGGCTGAGGATTCTGTCAGTCACAAACCTCTGTGTTTTCTCAATTTGCTTCCTGTATCTGCTGAGGTACAGACAGAAGGGAGTAATGAATGCAGTGGTCTGATAAGGGTAGAGTACAGCAGAGCTATGACCTCCCTGGTCTTGGATGTGATGGCCTTATTTATGATGTGCGCAATGCAGAATGTGTGTCTCACTACTATGGATAAATAGTGATTGAAGTGTAGATTGCTATCAACCTTTGTTTCCAAGTCTCACAACACTGTGTTTGAGTTTAGTGGGGTGCTATGTATATCATAATTAACAGGGGTACTTCATTGCCAAAGTGGACAATGAGGCATATTTTGCTTTAAGGTTCAGTCCATGACTTTGGCACAATCATTTGTCTGAGTCAGCCCTTTCTGTAATATGTTAACATAGCTGTGGGACTCTTTATGACTCCATCCAGTTGATGGTCATCTGCAAACCTGATAAGCCACAGGCCATCTACATTTGCCTGGACTTCAGAGACAGTTGAGGGCATAACACAGACCCTTGTAGTATTCCTCTGGTAAGTGGCCTACTGGTGGAGGTGTAGTCCCCAACTTTGACAGTGTGTGTCCTGTCAGTGAGTCAGTTGGCTCTCCATCTAGTAATGTACAGTTTAATTCCTAGATGGGAGAGTTTTTCTATGATACCTGCATGGGGGATAGTGTCAAAGGCCTTGGATAAATCAACATAGTGGTATGTACTGTTATCCCTCATCCACGTCTTTGGAGTCATTATCAGTGAAGTCCACAATACGTAATAAGCAAGATTGACCCTTGGAAAAATCAAAATGGGTCGGGTCAAGTGTGTTGAATGTCACCTATGTCGCAGTGGATAAGGTCCATGCTGATCCCTTCCCTAGCCTTGCAGATAAACTTTTTAGGCATATGGGTAATTAGTTCTAGTTCTGCATACTACCAAATTGATGTGCATTGCATAGCGGACAACATTTTATATTAATGTCTGTAGTGTAGGTGATATATGTGTGGAAAAATATTGAGACACCAGGGTTGCAGTGCTTTGGGGTAGGCAACACATGGCTGTATTGTAAATATGTGAAATATTATTAGATAGGGCCTTCAGTTTGTTGTGTTTCCACATGTAATGTCTTGTTATAGACAGGAAATTGACAGTAAGCAGCAGTAATACATAACAATATTTACTTTTCCATAGAGTGGTGCAGCAGGTTTGTGTAATGGTTGCATACCACTCAACTTTCCAGATTTTTACCTCTTATTTTTTGTCTATTTCTCATGAAATTTGTGGTTTTCTGGAATATCTTTGAGGATTGAAGTCACTAAAGAATCCTGAATAATGACAGAGATTTGTGTTTCAGAGTTTATATCCTTCAGAAAATGTATAATAATGAACTAGCGACTTTTAAGTTTATAGGAGCAATATTTAAAATCTGTCCCTAATTTTGGGCCTTTGTCCCCCCATCATTTCTGTCTTTGTTCAGATTTCATGCTCAGAGAAGTTGAGAGGTATGGACTGTTGGCAAAGTGTTTCTGCATGGAAGATACACATTTTCAATACTTTCCATGTTTGCACGTAGTTAAGGAGTGCGCAAATGCAAATAGCGTTGCGAAAAGTCTGAGAGTTAGTACTGATACTATGAAACACACCTGCTGCTTATTTGACTCTGTGGCAGTAGGTGTAAATACATTGACATATTTATTTTTGAGCCGTGATGATACTGGGTTCGAATCCAGGTGTATCTAATACTTTTAAAGACTTTTAAATAAACAGCGATAATGCAATGACATGAATTCTTTATAGTACATATGTTGCTGTGTGTTGGCATAGCACAGCAGGGTTATGGGGCATTGCATAGAGATAACCACAGCATTGTACTACCACTTACTATTACTGCACATTGGTGAGTGATGCAAAACTTTTCAGAAACAGAGTCCAAAAATTGAAGGGATCCATTGTTTTTTTCCTGCTACTTATGTGTGTTGTGTGGGATTCTGTTTTTTGACCAGATCATAGGTGTTAAAATGGGGTAGATAAGAAAGTGGTGAAATGGGGAGCAAGTAGGGGGGAACAAAGGGAAAGCAATACAGGAATGTACAAGACGAAGGCAGGAAAGAACCATAGCTATCCATTTCTTTAATTATATAAATTGACAATATGTGCAGAATATTAACTGAATTTGAACTGTCACCTCCACAAAGAGGGTTGACAACAATCCAATCATATTGTATAGCCAACTGGATCAAATCAAGTGTGTCAAGAAGACATGTGCAAAATGGAAAGCTTTGTATGGGATGTTTTTTTTTTTTTTTTGTGGGACAGGTACCCATTTTTAATTAATTTAGAAGGAGGGGAAGCAAATACAAACAAATAAGACAAACATGACAAGACAGGGATGTTAATGGACACAAACGGTTGGTGGACACTATGATTGGGGTGAAGGAGGGGACAACACAGGGTCATGGACATCAAGCTTGGAGATAGTGAAAATTGAGTCCTCACTCACTGGCTGGAGTGCTTAACATCTCCTCCTATAAACCATGAAGGAGAGCAGCCACTCCATCCAGCATAGGCATACACCAATGGTTTGGTGCAAAACCCTAAAACCATCGCTGGAAACTCCCTGTGGGTGATGAAATCACCAGCTCTGCCACTGCTCCTGGAGGGTATCACTGCACCAGCTTCTGAGGCAGTACTATCTGAGGGCACAGGTAGTGTAGGGGCAGCAAAATCAGTGCTGCCAGTTTGACTTCCAGATATGCTATCCATTGGTGCTAGAGCCAGTGGAGCAAAGGAAGGCTGATCCACTGGGGCTGGCCTCCCTCACTATGCTGTGTAGCATTTAGTGATGTGATACACATGGATGACAAGGAGACATTTTGACAATACATAGAAAATAAAAAAGTGAGATAAGGGTTGGGGTGAGAGAAAAAAAGAGAGAAAAATAGTACTATTATATGTGACACGCAATGCATTAACACAATTATACAACTTTTTTATATGAAG
Organism: Protopterus annectens; assembly: GCF_019279795.1. NCBI lineage: Eukaryota > Metazoa > Chordata > Ceratodontiformes > Protopteridae > Protopterus > Protopterus annectens. Next base: position 382,562,046 of record NC_056731.1, read on the forward strand.
TATTTCATTTAAGTATACATCCTAACAGATACACACTATACCACAGATTGCTTAAAATAGTCCTTGACATGTGCATATATTGTACATATGCATGTTCCAGGTATACAGATTTGTATTTATGTCATTTATGTCACCTGTATAGAGTTTTTAATTTAATGTAAGTATTATTAAAGTAATAACAGTATTGTACAGTTGGGAATCATGGTATTTCAACCCAAAACTTCTAACTACAGTCTGATATTGAACTCTTGCAACTGGTTTGTGCTACAGACTAATGCATGCATACTTGCTTTTACAGTTGGGATATGCATGCTCAATTTGTTGCAACTCTATAAAAGATAAAAACTGTGTTTAGCTTTTAATGCAACAATACCATTTCTGTTCTGCTGCATACATACCACTTACTTCCATCAGTCTCTCCAATGGAGCAACATGAGCCTGTTGATTGAACTCATGTTCAGTGGGAGCTGAGGAAAGAACAGAACGGAACAGAAGAGCATTGTGCGTACCGGTCTTGAATATAGCTAGCTTTCTAAGTCTTAAAGTACTCTGTTATTGTCATACTTACACAGCTATGGGATGTCCACAGTCTCAAATTCCTGCAACCATAGGTTGAGAGTATCCCTTTTCCTCCTGCATAGGTCATTATAATGATGCCTATATTGCTTTCCAGTGTAGTGGATACCAAGGGCACTGGATACAGCCTGGGCCAAATTATTCCATACCTAAGACTTGTATTGGGAGCCAGAATAGACCCCCCCCTGCAGAAACATTTGTATATGGTGCTTTAATAGGAGTCCAATAAATATCCTGTACTCCTGGACACCCTACCTCTGTGCCATAAAGTGTGCACCTGCTCCTCCAATGCCAGCCATGTCTGCCAGCCAAACTACAGCAATGGAAACTGATGCTTTCCCACCAATTCCAGTTATCTTGTTTATTGGTAGAGGGCATACCCGAGCAACGATGCCAACTGCATTTGCATGATGTTAAGCAGGGCACAGCAGTGTCAAGCAGTGAGGAATTAAATAACTGAAATTGGAAGGTTAATCTAACACTTGGCCTTAGTTTGAGGGGTGTCTACTGATGTAGCCTGGAAATATATATTGGAAATTGAAACGTAACTGTTAGGTGAGTTAAGTTTGCAGATATGCACTGGGGCAAAAATGTAATGACCTGACACATTTTTTTTATCTTTATACATTGAGGAAAATTTACTTTTACAGTGTGGGATTCAAACCTAGGCATAAGTGACAAAACATTTTCTTCCACAACATTGATTTTCCATCTTTGCCACAGAGCAAGTACTGCTCAGACATCGTCAGGAATCATACATAAATACAGGTGACAATTTGAGCTGTTACACATATATGTGTGCATGTGTGACCTGACAAGGTTAGATCCAGTTGTGTATGTGTCTTAGGTAAGCAAAAGAGATGCCCTCATAATCTGACAGATTTGGAGTGCTTTTGCAAGGAGGAGTGGGCAAATATTGCCAAGTCAGGATGTGCCATGCTGATAGACTCCTACCCAAAAAGACTGAATGCTGTAATTAAATCAAAAGGTGCAGCAACAAAGTATTAATTTAAGGGTGTGCACACTTATGCAATCAGCTTATTGTACGTTTTTTATTTTTTCTATTTTTCCCCTAACAGATTTGTTTTTTCATTTGAAACTTACAGGTTATAGGTCACATTAAAGGTGGGTAAAGTTTTGAAATGATTTATTGTGGCCTCATTTTTTATATCATAAAAACCTGGCTGTACACTTTTTATATCTACTGTAGAAATTGCAACAATGTATTGTTTTTAACCTTTGCCCTTTTACAGACACCCTGCTTGCAGATGTTCTGCTGGTGTTCTGTCTGCTTCCTGGGTGGCCCACTAGTCCAGTTTGTGTACTGCTGTGCTTCCTGCAAACAAAATAAGCACATCCAAACCTGACATTAATTTTTCTCCATTTCTTGTGTTTTCGCTAAGTTGCACATTGTGCAAACACTGGCCTAGAAAAAAAAAAAAAAGGAAAAAAAAGGCACAAGATATTTACCTGACATCATCTTTCTCACAGAAACATAGCTTAAACCACACATTAAAAATGAAGAAGTACTTCCCTCTGGTTATAGCATACTACTAAAAGACCGTGAAGATAAAAGATGAAGTAGAGTCACTCTCCTCTATCAGAACAACAACAGTGATGAACTATTTAACATAGAAATCCCTGTATTTAATAATGCAGAGATCCTACTTGCTAAGGTAAGACTAAATACACAAAAACAGCTAAATATCTTAGGATCATATATCTCTCCAAGAGGTAAAATCAAAACCCTATAATCTCTTCTCCAATGGACATCAGAAACCCTCCCCAATGAAACCATTATACTAGGTGACTTTAATATTTATTGGACCTTACTTAAATCACCCAACCCCTCAAATCTTATTAACCTTTATGGATTTGCACAGCTTATACAAACCCCTACTAGGGTAGACAAAACCTCAAAAAAAAAATCAATACTAGACTGGATTCTCACCAATCACCCATCTTTCACCCATAATTTTGGTACACTACCTGACGCTCTAAGTGACCATCTCTTAATCTTCTTCATCAGAGACCAAACTAAACTCACTAGAACTAGCTCTCTTAAACACATCAGATACACTAAAAACTTCAAGGCTGATGGCCTTAATAAAGCCCTTAAACACTCTAACTTGTCCCTTCTTTTAACACTTCCTTTAGATGAAGCAGTTGAATATTTCAACACTATCTTCTTAGGCCTTCTCAACCAACTTGCTCCACCAAGACAGATCCACAATAAAGCCATCTATGCCCCATGGCGTACCAATAGCACTAGGCAACTTATGAAACAAAGGGACAAAGCATGGGGCACTTGGCACAAAAACAAAACTACTCCTAATAGGCAGACATTCTTACAACTGAGAAACACTGTAAATAAACAAATCAGACTAGACAAACAAAAATACTATAGTGGAATTTAAACTAAGCATAATACCAACCTACAAAAGTTCTGGGCCACTATAAACAGTATTCTTCAACCAGGTAAATCACCAACTCCTCATCCAAACATAGACACCACCTGTATAAACACAGCCACCAAATTCAATGAGTTCTTTACCAACTCTTTATTAATGCTGTCAACAGACCCACATTCCTCAACCCCCCACCATACTATATAACCCATCAAATAACACTAACTCCTTCACCCTTCAACCTGAACCAACTTACACCATCTATGGACACCTAACCAAACTTAAACCCACCACTTTAGCAGCCGACAAACTACCTGCCAAATTCCTACAAATAGCCGCCAAAGCCATTTTTTACCCAGTCTCTACAATCATTAATAGATCTATCTTAGAACAAAAGGTGACACTTCTCTGAAAATCTCCTACATTATACCAATACACAAAGGGGGCATCTCCACTGACCTAACAAACCACTGCCCTATAGCTATACTTTCCCCACTGGCTGAAATACTGGAAAAATGTATCCACACATAGGTGCTAACACATCTCCTCTCCAACAATCTTCTTGCCGAAACTCAACACGGATTCTGACCCAACCAGAGCACTACCACTGCACTCATCAATTTTAGTAACCTAGTAAATATGCAATGCAACAACAACCAACTAGTGTCAGCAGTTTTCTTGACTTATCAAAGGTGTTTGATACAGTCTCCCTTACAAAACTAATAACATCACTCTCACAATTAAAACTAACTACCCCTACTCTATTATTGTTCCAAGACTTTCTCTCCCAATGCCAACAAGCTGTTCAGTTGAAAAACTCCCTTTTCCCACTACTACCTGTAAAACTAGGAGTACCCCAAGGATCAATCCTAGGACCCCTACTTTTCATTATATTTACAAATAATCTTCAAAGGGCCACCCCTCTAGCAAACATGGTTCAATACACTTGCAACAACACTTCCACCTCCTCAAATTTATCAAAACCACAACAGGATACCAAATGCTGTTCTTATTACTTAAAAGTAAAAAGGAGAAACCACGTACTATAAAACATGAATAATTTATTCTAGCTCCTCGGTGTTGCCACCTTTTGGTTCAATACACTGATGACTTCAACTTAATCTGCTCTGCTCCCACCCTCCAAAAACTTCAAATCAAGACCCAAGAAGCCTTTACATCCATCGAAAGCTGGCTTACACACTCCCAGCTAATACTACATCCTAAAAAGACCCAACTTATGCTCTTTTATCCTTCTAAAGCAGCAACACCTACTCGTCCATTCTCTATTTTTGTATCAGATAATACCCCTATCTCCCCCGTCACACAAAACAAATTACTAGGCGTCATTATTGACAATAATATGAGATTTGACAAACACATAACTCATACAATAAACAAAATCAACAAAAAAACTAGGTACTCTTTACAGATATAAAAACTTCTTAACCAGCAACAGTAAAGATACCCTAGCTCATACCCATCTTCTTTTTACCTTACTGTATGCTTCTCCTGTCCTAATCTAAACAAGAGTGATTTTTACAAGCTATCAGTATGCTACAACAAAATAGAAAAATTCACCACAAACTCCTCCTACTGCACCCACCACTGTCAGGCCCTAAAACAGCTTTCCTGGCTGGAACTCAATAATATCTTAGCTCTAAACCAACTTCTTCTAGCTCATCAAATACTGTACCAACCTGACAAAACTCCAGCCTTACAAGAACTGATCACCCTCTACTCCAATAGCCGCGAACTTAGATCCACTAACAATGCACGGATCGCAATCTCCAAAAGTTATTATAGCTCTGGTGACTCCCTGTATTCTAGCAACATTGCCAAGACTTGGAACTCCCCTACCACTACAAATCAGGTTACAACATAACAAAACCATCTTTTAAAAACAATTTGTTTCCCACCTAAACAACTCCTGGACATGCAACTGCCTAGCACCTGGTTGACATATTCTAACTCCTTTCCCCTACCCATTATTCAACCTCCTCTTTAAAACTCCCAGAGATGCACTATGTGTTATCACACATTACTTACCAACTCACTGCTGCCTACTCCCCACTGTCCTGTCTATACCCATTAACTCTCCTATAGACTAAGTTGAAAAGGTTTCCCTTAAAATGTCAATGCACCTCATATGAACTAGTCTATATTCTCTTCCTTTTTTAGTTTTCCTTTCTTGTTTTATCTTTACTAAACATGCTGTATGAACAAACATCATATGTTACTACCTGGAATACTTTTAATTGTACGTCTAAATCTCTATGCTTATGTAAATATATTATGCAATCATGTTACCTGCTATATTTTATAAGTGAATGTGTAAACCACAATGCTTGTAAATGTCTTATGTATAGTATGATAGCAATTGCTCTGGAGCTTTTCTCCCCAGGCCTCCACTGAAAATGGACAGCTCTGTCCAGTCAGACCTCCCCAGTAAACAAATGTAAAATAAATAAATAAATGAGGAAAAGCAATCTATGATATACACACTAGAAATATTAGTACATGTAAGATATTTCTACATAAGTCTGGATTTGAACTCTTACTGCAATGAACCTTCAGAACACAGAAATGCTGCCTTTTCCTTCTTTGCCACACAAACAGCTTTGCAGCAAGGAACTGAAATCATTCTGCATACAACCAACATCAGCTACAGTAATATGAAACCATGCAGCTATTATTTGTACATTTATTATTTTTGGATGTAGTGCACTAAGTGATCACACAACCAGTTATGATTATTGCTTGCAAATATACAGCTCTGTCTTACCTCTCTGTGTTTGTTGGTCATGCTTCTCTTATCTGACCAGTAATTTGAGAAATGCAGTATGTAAGCCATTCTATGTCATTGTCCTTAAATGTGTGAAGACATTAAATGGCAATAATATCATATACAATTGCCAACAAATGAAGGGGAGGTTGGATGTTAATGAACAGAACCTGTAAATTGTGTGCTGCTTATTTACATTCCCAACCATGACAAAATTACATCTAACACTTTGTAAGTTTAACCTGACACACCCACTGGATGTAGAGCAGCCTACATTTTCCTTCTCTCAACCAGTAATCACTCACAATCACAATCCATTAAAAACAAACACTGAAGGTATACCTGCTCTATGTTTGCATCGGATACATGAAGCCAAGTATGTGGGATTCAGCAATTCTAATTAGTTGACACCTGATTTACATCTTTACTATGCTGACAGCCCTGAATCTACACCATAAAAAGGCAACTGTGTAGCTAGGGAAACTGAAGGTGAGGAAAGTTGTTTATGTGGAGAACACAGAAAAAAGACTCTTTCTTTGGTATATATCTTCACAGAGGATTACAGAGCTTAAGAAGGTATGCTTGCATTTTGTCAGCTACATGCTGCATATGCTGAAATGTAATTAAGAAAAATTTGTACAACAATATATATATATATATATATATATATATATATATATATATATATGTGTGTGTGTGTGTGTGTGTATACATATATTTTGATTAGCAATGGCTTCTACATTTTTTTCTGTACGCATTAGTTAGAAGTGTACTAATATCATGGGCATGTTTGTCAGGGCATTTCACAGGTATACACGATTGGCAATACCTTAACATGGAATGTTTTGTGCCTGTAGACATGCTTCAGGGCAGTTCATTTTATAGCACTTTATGTTTCTCCAATAGGTAATACTGAAATGCAACCTTTTATGTTTTATCTGTGAGCAGTTATTTTGTAGTTATGTGATATTTATGTGTATTATCCTTTTGTTGTCTTTTGGGACACCTAGGGCTATGCCACCCAGGCATCTCAATCCTCAAAACCACCCTTCACTGACAAGAATCAGGTCATTTTTTATTATTTTAGGTAATGTGGTGACTTCCTGCTTGAGAGAGGACATAGAGATATGTCAAGCAGAATATAGATTTGGCAGCAGATCTTTGCAGAAGTTAATGCTGTGGGTGATCACAGCAGGACATATGACCAGGTGTGCCATAGGGCCACTGACATGATCTCATCTGCATAGAGGTGAGCAGCTGCAGTGGACTGTGATTGGGTGGTACCAGGGGAACCTGCTACAGAACCACTACTAACAGCAAGTGAAGAGTACCTGGCCACTGCCAGGGATCCAAACAGCTCCCAGAGAAGTGCAGAACAGCATGTCCTTGACATTGGAACTACTGCTTCAGGGACAGCAAGCATGTCCCAGGATGAGCTTCCAGGTAGGCTTTTGTATCTCAGTTGTTAAATACTGTTGTATATTAAAACAATTTATATCAATACATTATTTCTGTTTCACAAGAAATTGTTTTTTGGGGGGAGGATTGAAGATTACTACAGTTAACACATTCTGACTGATTAGCTTAGGTTGGAGTTGTCATCTAAGTTTTTGTGAAATTATAGTTAATGAACTATAAAGTATAAAAACTATTACCCACCATGTTACTGTTAATTGTGATGATGTCCTTACTTTTTGCTTAACTTTTTCCAGGACAATCTGGCATGCATATCATCATCTGCACATGGTAAGCTAATCATTTTTATGTCAGTACTAATGAGCAATTCAAATATATATTTTAGTATGTGATGTTGATGTCAGGACTGTTGTGTGCATATTGCTGCACTGTCTAATAGTGGCAGCACTGTTATTTTGGTAGCATATATTGGGCTATAGCAGTTTAGGCATATGTTTAGGGCCATCATGGTGGCACAGGCACATTCCCATATGTGCTCTAGAGAAATGCTTAGGGTTGTAGATGAGGCACAGGCTGACATGCTTGACTGCCTCCATTGTGTTTCCAGTTCAACAGATCGGATGAATAAGATGTTGGAATGAGAGCTGTCTGTAATGGAATGTTTGCTGGGAGGGGGATAGCATCCTCTTGGGTGTAAGCCATCCACATCATCTGCTGTTAGCCAATGAGGCTGTGTCCAGTCAAGCTCCCATAGTGGCAGTACTTCCACTGCTCCATCAGTGGGAGAGCTGTCTACACCCAGCTCATCCAACAGACATCAGTCATGTTCAGGTTGTAGCAGTGCATCTGACCATGGATGTGGGCATGCCAGTGCAACTCCTGGCAGAGTCAGTTCTCATGGCCAGGGATGACAACGATGAACTGCCACCTCTACCATGCATGGCTCACACCTGTCTGACATACCAAGATGGAGAGCTAGTACAGAGCTTGGCTGTATTCATCCAGGCACCCACACACCAGTTTCAATTGGAGGACCCCTACAGACAGACACACACACACACACACACACACACACACACACACACACACACACACACACACACACACACACACACACACACACACACAACAGTTACATGGTTCAACTTTTCAGCTTAAAACTCATTTTGTCTCACTGGCCATTTGTTGCTTTATCAAAATGCCTGCCTGCTTCTCTTTCTTACTCACACACACTCACTGACCTTTAGTGTCAGCCTAGGATTCCTGCCACCCCCCCCCGACACCATGTGCAAGTGATGATAACTGTGCCATATCCCTGTTTTGTATGATTTGGATTCAGGGATGCATAAGCATTGTGTCTAATGCTGAGGGTGCATAGCTGACTTAGTGCTTAGTTTACCTGTATTTGTGATGCTGAACTGGTAATTCTACATTTGACTTATATTGGTCTTAGAAAGTTAGACAGTTGAAAGCATCAGCATTTTCCAATTTTATTGTGAATGATCTTGTGAAGGTTGTGAAGTCTGAAACTGCAATGTGTATAATTATTTTTTAACTTCCATTACTTTCTAACTTCTTTCTTTAATGATTTTGCAGTACAAATGTATGGTGCTAAACTGAGGGCATGCAGTGACCACCTTTTGATAGGTATGGTGGTGTGAAACTTTGATGCCTGAGACCTATTGCCTAATAATGGACACATATAAGTCAAAAAGGTCTCTGCAATCACATGTTAAGGTCATTTCTGTACAAATCTTCCACCTTTTACTTGTTTACACTACCAAGTAACAAAATGCAAGGATATACCAATCATTCATATTATTACACAATACACTCCAGGTTCAGTACTTACTTTGTAAATCCAGCATTTGCAAAAGTTTTAGTTCAGGGCTGTCTCTATCTAATGCAAGCAGTACACAGCCAATACACAGGGAGGTAAAGGTTGTGAAAGTTGCCTGGCATCAATGTTACTATCGGAGTGAGGTTTTAGGCCCTTAGGTGGTGAGTGAGTGTGCTATGCATTGTCTCTTCTCCAATGTGAGTGCAAATTGAGCATGCCTACATCTGCCTACACCCACAGCAGCTGCTGCTTCACCCTCTGACTCCTCACCTACGTATGGTTGTGGTGACCTTGGCATTGGTGGTGGGATGTGTTCTCCTTCCCCTTGTTGATCATGCTGAAGCTGTTTTCTCAGGATGATGTTGTAAAGCATGGCACATATTGTGAATATTTCAGTACATGTCCATGGATTGTACTGCAGGGCTGCACCAGATGTATCTAGGCACAGGATCCCTGACTTGAGCAGCCCAAACACACAGTCTATGATATTTCTGGTTTGAGCATTTGCCTTATTATGGTGTTCTTCAGTGGGTGTCTGCACATTTCTGATCTGTGTCATCAGCCATGATTCCAGTGCATAACTTGCACCCCCCAGTAAATGACCCTGTGAAATATCTCCCTAGTGAACATCTGATACAGTTGGGAGGTGTGCCATATATGTGAGTCGTGGTAACTACTAGGGTTGCCAGCACACACATTTAGGATGACTCCCTTGGCATTACACACAACTTGGCAGTTAAAAGAATGAAAGCACTTTCTATTTATGTAGACCCTTCCCTGTTTTCCAGGTGGTGCCTCCATTTCTATGTGTGTGCAATCTGTGGCACCCAGTACTTCAAGGTAGTGTGCTACAGGGTAGAACTCTTGCATATTTCTGACCCTATCCTCAGGAGTACAGGGAAAATATATGTAGGCACTAACATGTTGGGGCATAGCATTCAAGAATCAATGGAGGATCCTGGATGCTAATGCCTGTGACAACCGCAGCATGTCCACTGTTGGTCTCTGAAAGTACCTGTAGCTAAGATTCTAAGTGCTATACATGCCTTTGTCTCCACTGGGATGGGTTCCCCTCAGTTTGCCCTGGCTCTGAGTTAAGGATGACTGAGGTTATCGAGTTCCTGTAGTGTGTCTTTATCTACCCTGTAACACTCTACAATTTTCTCATCATGTAGATTGTAATAGGTTACCCGGGGGCTGAAAAGTCTTCTCCTTCAACAGCAGCACCTAACTTTGTTTCTGTGTAGACTTCTTTCTGTGGCTGTATTCCAGTAGGTTTGGAATTCAAAGGAAAGCCCGGCAGTGAGTCTACAAAGTTGCTTTATAGCTTGTTGAATAGCTCTTCCATCTCAGATTGGTTGATTGGCAAACAGTTCAGCTGTTCATGCTGTAATTTGCATGCTGTGGTGTTTACCTTGTTTGTGTGGCTGTGCGTGGCTCTACACAGCATGCAGTGCCACTTACTGAATCCAGAACGGTGCACCATGATGTGTACACAGTATAAACAGACCGTGTAGGCTTTATTGAATCCGGCTTCAGATCCTCCCTTCTGGAAGCCTAGGAGTTAAATATCAAAAATAAATGTGCTTTAGTTAGTTAATAAGTGAAATGTAAAACTTGTAATAGAAAACCAGAAAAAAGTGTGGTTGCTTACATTCTGTATCTTTGCTTGCTTTTACTTACGGGGTTCTGTTTAATGCTGATGCAAGCATACGTTTTATAAAAACATGCTAGAAAAGTAATAGCTAGCAATTTATTAAGGATTCCAAAAGTTTCTTTCTTTAGTTATCTAACAAAATAAATACATAAATAAATAAACTTTAAATTACACCACGTTTAATGGCCGTATATAACATAACTATTTAACTTTCTTTCTCTTCAGCAGAGACTATAACTAACATATTATTTATAAAGTACTTTGCATACATTATTTTGTTATATTAATTCCCTTACTTTACCTTTTTAGGTATGCAGGAAGCCTCAAAAAAACTGACAGAGTCTTTACATGAAGTTTATGAGCCTGAATGGTATGGTCGAGATGATGTGAAAACTGTTGGACAGGTAAGAAAATTGAGTACCTTATAACTTACATCTGTTAACTGGAAGGATATGACATTAGTTAAATCTATAATGAAAAGTGTTCAGTACTGGGGATAAGCTGTACATCTGCTAAGGCCACTGGCACAACCCTCCACTCTTAGCATGTACTTAAGGACAGTGTTTTCTATAAGGAACAGGTATAGGACAGATGGATACTCTGTTCTCATGTTTACTGTTACAGAGGAGAAGTGAAAAGTTTCTTGGTGCATTATGAGTCACAGCAAATAAATTCTAAACATCAGGCAAGATTTCTTAATCATCCATTCTCTTTCCAATACATCATGTGCAAAGACATTGGTGCTTTCAACCTGAAACTGTATCCTGTCCTTATGAATATCAGTCACAAATAAACCACTGACAAAAAATACACAGTGAATATTCATTTGGGATTTCTCCCTTCACTTAATCTTTCACTTCTCCTTCTATGTTTTCCTTTTTGCATTTTATTTCTCGTTTTCCAGTCTTCCCATCACATTTCCTGTCTCTTTTTCACATAGTGAGGTCATAGTAGTTATTATTTGCATTGTTTCTGTACACAGAACTGCACTGAGGACAGAGAATAAAACATGTTCCTGTCAAAATTCCAAGGGACATAAATATAATGCTGAGGACACCAGAACTGAAAATGGAAATGTAGGAAACATAGATTTAATTCTAATATTTCTGTACCTCAAAGTGTTCTCCAATGCAGTGATTTCACAGTGAGTGAAAAAAATTAGCAGGAGTTCATGTGATTTTTTAACATAAGTAGATGTAGTTCCCAATTTTTGTTTATTTTTTGTAATCACTCTTTATTTTTCAAAACAAAAGGACTCTCAGAATTAAGGGAATCAGTCTTCTAATAGGGAGATTAATAAGACTTTTGGATTTATGTGTTTGTAAAACTAGCTTAGTAACCAACAGCATTTGCTCTGTAAAAGAAAAAAATATATTGGTCCAGTGATTGAAAAAAATAAGACAGGACAATAGGGAAAGAATTCCAGATAGGCATATATAAAAACTGTAAATAATATATAGAAAGTACCAGTGATGCACCATTAGGTATAATCACAGGTAATCACCATTAAAGAACACAAAAAACAGAACAAGTTAAGAGGAGCTTTGTTTAGGTTTTGGTGGCATGGCTCATTTCTGTATAACTTGATTCTGGTGCCTGGGATTGCCACTGTTATATCTCAGCCAATAACACACACATGGTTGGTAGATCATTAGCTCATTATTAATAAAAATAAATGTTTTGTTCTATCAGAGACATTACAGTAGTCAAAACAATCTTATCCCGACTCTTTCTTGTCATTCTTTGATTCTATTCTCTGAGCTTTCTGTCAAGTTAGACTCAAAAGTCAGATGTGGTGGAATAGCAGCAAAGAAAATCACTTTAACCTGTACTGTACAAAGCAAGAATTTCACAAAATAATAATAATAACAACAATATTAATAACTACAAAAACGGTGTTTTTTTCTGTTCAGTACAGCACAAGGTGGTGCTGCGGTAGCGTTGTCGCCTCACAATAAGACGCTGTCCATTCGATTCTCAGCCAGAGTGTCTTCTGCGTGGAGACATGCGTAGATGGCCATACCTTTGTTGAAGGTTGTGCATCAGGGCTGGCAACTCGGCACGTAAAAATCAACTGCCAATCATTAGCGGACCAGAGTTCTGCTGTGGCGACCCCTAACCGGGAAAAGCCGAAAGACACAACAACAACAACAACAATATTTAAGATAGATTTGCAAGATCCCTAGATAGTAATTTAGATGGCCTCTTTTCATAATAAAACTATACTTTGAATACATATACATGGATATTCAACATTTTAATTTCTATTAACTTTTAATTTTTCTTTCTTACCATGTCTGTTTTTCCACTGCATTAGGACTTCTTAAACAATGTTACAGAATCATAGTTAATATTTTCTGTAAAGCAGCAAAAGCCACTGAATAAATGATAACATTGCCATAAATTATTCTGTTTACAGGGAAGCTGCTTAGAAGTCATGGCTTTAATAATAGAGCATCTTACTTTGCTCACCAGAAAAGCAGTTAGTCATAAGTATATGCTGCCATTAATTTCCGGTTAACTAATTATAAACAGTTTACCAGGCTTTCTGAAAAATATGCAGGGTTTAACAGCTAGAGGGCTGCTCCTCTCTTCTGATGGAGTAAGTGAGGATACATATAACTCAGAACAACCTAAAGCAGTTGGTCTGTGGGATGCCAGTTTGTAGGCTATAAACATCCACTGTCCAACAAGGCACAGAGGTTGGGGGTGTGTAATAGTGTGACTGAGTAGCACCTACAAATCACTGCATGATTGCATTCCTGGTTAGAGTACCAAAGTCAAACTTTGTGAAACCAAAGGGGTGCTGGTAGTTCTAGTACAATGCATGCATTTCAGTGGTAAGAATGTCACTTCTTCCTCTATAAAATGTTGTGGCTCCAGACCTGAACCCTCACCTTATATGTTAATGGTTGTGCAATGTTTCATTCATTCTGACTTATCACCTTGAGGAAGATCCTTTTACACGTGGATTTGATTTGTTCCTTTTTATGAGAGATTAAAGAAGGAATGAACACAAATAAGAATTTCTTGAAAAACAGTCTGCATTACAAATATATACAGAAAATAAACAATAAAAAAATGTTTGTGAGAAAATCTTCTGCTGTAAAAAAAATCTGCAAAAAATCAATATGTACATCTATCGAAATGTTTGTCTCAAGATAGTTTTCTTCAGGAAAATCTTTACTGATGGTTGCTTCAGCACAAGCTGTATCCCAATCTCACAATATTAACTTTATGTCTGTTTTTCTGTATTCAGAGAAAACATTATAAATTGTATGAGGAAATAAAAGTACACATGCAGCAGTATTGTATTCAAAATAAAGGCCTACAGGAAACATGGTCCTGGATAAAAAGCCGGAGATGGTTGTACAACATAGACACACATGTTCATTTATTAATGTGTTTATTTATTTATTTACTTATTTATTTCATTTCTATTTGTTACTCAGGTAAAAAAAATAATCCTATAAACCATTTTCTGATTCAGCCTAGAATAAAAACAAAACTGAACTTTTGCAGAAAAAAAATATTAGCACACCAGTAACAGTATTCTAGATATAGATGCTAACATAAGTGAACATTAATTTTAATATAACCTGCAAACCTTAATACTGCAGTCATATTCTAAGAGTTTAAGTTTAATTACAATATATTAAGTGGTAGGAGTGTAGTGGAGACGGTGGTGCAGCAGTTAGCATTGCCGCCTCACAGCAAGAGGTTCTCCAGTTTGATCCTCGGCTGGGGTGCCTTCTGTGTGGAGTCTGCATATCCTCCCTGTGGTCGCATGGGTTTCCTCTGGGTTTTCCCTTTTCCTCCCAAAGACATGCTGTAGGTAGATTGGACACTCTAAATTGGCCCTAGGTATGTGTGTGCCTTCTGTGGAAGGTTGGGCATGGGCTGGCAACTTAACAATGTAAAACTCCACTGCCAATCATGAGCGGACAGGTGATCCGCTGTGGCGACCCCTAACCGGGAAAAGCCGAAAGAAGAAAGAGTGGAGTGGAGAACATAGTATGGAATAAGCATTAAGAGTAGAGGAAGAGGGTAGAAGAAAAGTTTTTTGAGTGCATACTATGATTTAGGAAGCTAAGCTCTACAGAGGTAATGTAGAATGGAATTTACTTAAATTAGAAGGGACCACTGTGGTACTGCTGTTATGAAAACTTTTGCAGTTGGACTTCATTCCTAAACTCCTGCCTCTTTACCTGCCTGTGCTATGAAGTTTATTATTAAGGATTTGTATTGGGCATATCAGAGAATGAAATTCAAAGTTAAATAAGGACTCTGTTATACTTAGTCTGTTACCAAAGAAGGAAATGGAGTTTTTAGGTCAATCTTTCTTTCACTGATAGCCATTTTGTTTTGGTTAAGACTGTGCAATAGTGTTCCTTTTGCTGGGAAAGTAATTAATTTTAAGATACTACTAGCAATACTTTGTAAAGAACAGTAGTTATTTTGAAGATGTCATGATGATTGGTGACCCATATATTGAAGCTGTGCCAGAAGTAAACCCTTCTGTATAGCAACTCAGCCTGCTAGGGAGAGGAAGTAGTATTTTGTTACTAATACAAAATAATAGTCTGTTAATTATAGTTTTAGGGGCTTGATCATGGTGTTGAAAGTTAAAAGTTTGGTCCAACTATATTCATATATGTCTAGCGCATGGCAACGTTTCTGTCGGTTCCAGGTTATAGAGGATAAATATTCAGTGTCTGTGGGACTTAAGATACTCTGGAGGATATTTATATTTCTGATATCGTGGACTTAATCTTTTTTAAACTTTAGGATGAGACTGTGTTATACTACCTAGGTACTGCGATAGTTCATTTTCTAGCTAATTTTTTATAATGGAGTGTGAGGGACTGGATCTGTATAATATTTTTTAATCAGTGCACAATATTATTCACATATTAAGAATGTCAGTAGAAAGTTGCTTAACAAATAGGGAGAATAATATTGGAAAAAGAACTGTACATTGTGGCGCACCTTTTATGAAAGTGGTAAGAGGGGATGTTGTGGACCTTATTTGGGCCTACATTCTAGACAGGGTGGGTAATTTATAACAACACTCTTACCAGTCAAGTCTCAAGAAAGCTGGACTTTCTGAGAACTTATGATGTCATTGCTGAACACATGATTCTCCTAATACTTGCAGCAATAGAACTGATAATATATAGTAGCTGGAAAGAACTATATTAAGTGGAAAGAAAAGCATAATTATACACAATAGCCTGACCTCATCTCTTTCTTATAGTTTAATAACGTTAAAGATCTCTAAATATTTGAATCCACTGCTGGTCCCTTGATAGTATCACCTGCAAACACAATAATAACATAGGCCCTTATTTAGTAATCTTGAATTATTATTAATGGCCCTGGTGGCTTCTAAATCTTAAGTATATAAACAGTACTCACCAAAAAAAAAAAAAAAAAAAAAAAAAAAAAAATAGAAACTCTCATAAGACTTCCTGTGGGATTCATTAAACTCTATGTAGGCTTTGCGCAGAGCCTGCATAGAGTTTATGTGTATGACGGTGCATGGAGCACAGCAGTGCGCATTGCATATTAATGAAGCATGGCACACCTAAGCTACATTTCATGGCTCGCAACAGTGTTGCTGGCTGCAAAACTTCATAGGTGAACATGGATAGCAATTCCATGTAAAGGAGAGCATCTACAGTGCACAGATTTGCCCAGAATACCACAATGATAACCAGGGCTTTACACATAGTGAAACCTTGTCAGCAAATGCAGATAGCAATTCCGTGTAAGGAAGACCACCTACAGTGTCCGGATTTGCACGCAATGCCACAATGACCACCAGGGGGTTTACAAACAGTTGTCATTCTGTTAGTGCAACACATCTGCACACAAGCCAACTTAAGGAAAGGGCAAATGACCAGTAATAGGGACGTATTTGCAAAGATGTCACATAGGAATGTTAGAATGTACCACCTAGAACCCATAGAGCGACAAATGTGGGCAAAGCCATAATAATGGGGGGATAAAGGGCCAGAAATTACAGACAGATTTTTAATATTACACTGACGAACTTAGGAAGTTGATAGTATATATAGGTTGAACATTAGCATGAACTTTCTGAAGAGCATGAAGTTTGAACCTCAAATATCAGTCATCAATTTCTAACCACACTCTGCAATGATGTGACAATGATTTGCCAGGAAAAGAAAATGTTATAAGGAAAACATCACAAATATGAGATAAAAACTTGACATTCTTCCCAGATCAGGAGAGGTGAGAGGTGTGCACTCAAATGTATGTAATATCGAGTCACATCAGTTCATAGATCATTCCAGTGATATGGCAGAAAGGTATACATTTGTTAAGGAAAACATCCAGACAGTTGAGAGCTATGAATGTGAAGTATATGGTCCAAACACAGTACAGGACAGTGTACCTATAGTGCAGACTATTGTGATATCCCATTCCTGGCATTCTGTAGTGAAGCTGTGCTAATGATCTCTAACAGGACATAGGATTCCCATGCAAACTGATCATCCAGGGGAAGTGTGTGTATCGAATAGGGACACACAGATGAATTGTAGGAATGAACACAGGGAAAGAGTACATGAGAAACTCCTGCATGTACCGCAGAGGAGAGCATCTCAATGGAAAATGCTTGTAGCAGCAACACCAAGCACATATCTATACAGTAGAGTATGGACTGTACAGTGAAATGTGTTGTCTGTGACTGTCACACAAGGTGACTTAACAATGGTGAGGATGTCTGTATGAGATAAGCATCTTTACAGGAATAATGCAGAGGACATCTATTAGGGATCTGACATACAGTTGGTGGAGGGTGCATGTTGGGAAGCTGTTCAAAATGATATACCTGAATATAAGTGTACTCTCAGCAGAGGTCTCCAGCAAGGTGGCCACAGGTAAAGGATTGCGGCAAACATTACAAGAACCAACAACAATCTTGGAAAATATCAGAATAATACCAGCATTAATCCCATGAATCTGATATAACATATTTGATGTGGAGTGATAACAGATGAGCCTGCACACACACACTTGGCACCTATTATGATACATCCACACTCTATGAGGGTAACCACTCACACTATCCTGGCACTATAATGTCTACAGGAGGTGTTAGGAGGGACACTGCTGTACCTTTATGAGATAGTATGAGCAATATAGACTACTTGCCTTGTGTGCATGGCATATATCTATGGCACAATCCACACTGTCACAAATGATAGACATCCCATTAAAGTTGTCAAAAACCTATGTATGCAGTAGGTGCATAAGCTGAACAGATAGCACACATGCATCTGGTGTAACAACTCTCTAATGTCAAGAACACTGCAATAATGGGCCCAGAAAACATCCGAGGATGCTGTCTGAATAGCATGAAACTTGAGTTATCGTGCCCTCTGGAATTGCTGTTTAACTGTAGCCTCTAAAAAGGCTTTGTGCCTCATGAAAGGAGAACAGCAGCAGTCATCCCTCTGTACAAAAGTGTCTCATCCACACACCCTGGAACTATAGACCTATAAGTCTCACTAGTATTATATGTAAATCCATGGAAAAAAATATCAATGAAATGATCAATAGTGATACAGTAAATCTCCAGACACTGGACCCAACCCAATTTAGATTCATCAAGGGCAGGACATGCCTATTCAACCTGATGGACTTCTTTGAAAAGGTCAACAAAGTGATGGATGAGAGCAAAATGGTTCACACTGCCTACCTTTACCTGTCATTTGACACAATACCCCACTCAGGCATTGCTGACAAACTCAAGGGGTTAGGTACAAACCTGCATATCACCCAGGGGTAGATAACTGCTTCACAGACAGGACCCATGAAGTTAAAATTGGGGAGTTCACTTCTACAAAGAGGTCAGTCTGTATTATACTAATGTCACAGTTAGAGTCAATGATTACACACAACCTATAGTCCTTCAGGCAGCTGTTTGGACACAGCATGTGGATGTCATCTGTGATGTACCATCACTGAACTAATGGACAGGAAAGGGCCTAGCAGACACCCCTGATGTACCTACCTGATCATTGTAACTGAGATATATGTCACATCACACATTTCAACATAGTGAGATTCCATGTATCTCATACACTGGTCTATCCAATTGGTGATATAGCTATTTATGGCCACATATGACAGTGTTGATTGAATACCTCAGTGTGGATTTTTGTCAAATGCCTTGACCTGTTCAAGTTCCACATGATGATATGGTTGTCATCATGCATGCCCTTGAAGACCTCTTTGAGGACATCTATCAGATGTAATGGACCTGATGTAGCAGTAACAACTCACACTGGTCTGTTGCACACACCTGGAATATTACTAGTGTACATGTAGAGAAGGTCCATGATGACATGTTGGTCTACCTCACAGTAGAGGAGAGTCAGGATGTCTCTATACATGCATGCATCAGGTGCTGTCCCCCCAACTCAGATGGATGCATGTTGATGTACACCCTTGTATAGGAACATAGGCCATGTGGAGGGTGCATTAAACTGAGCATTCGGCCATATCAGGAATTTGTATGCGCTGGGTCACACAGTATGTGATCTGTGATGTTGTCACAGCACATTAATTCCATGTGATAAGCCTGGGTGAAGGTAACACAGTGCATACTGCCTATTGTGATCTGGCCTAGTGTTTTGACACAATCAGACATGTAGGCATCATTGAAAAACAAAACCCAAGCTGGGAATTAAACCTTAAGTCAGTTGATCGGTAAACAGTTGGCTCACTCACAGAATGCATCATGTGAAAGTTGGTGAATCAATCTGTACCAGTAGAGTTGTCATCATTGGCAAACCCCAGGGATCTGTGCTTGGCTCTCCACTGTTTCAATTGTATTTCTCAACAGTTCAGGCTAAAGTATATCGCCTTTGCTTTGCCAAGTTTGCTGATTCTTTCATATTGTGGTCAATCATTGAGTTCACTAATGTTGATAACATAGTACAGGAGGCGATAACACACATAACTGAATAGTGACAAAGGCATATAATTTACAAATAAATGCAGAAATGCATGTTTGTAATGTTGTCCATCTGAAAAGTGGAGTTCCATGTTAATCACAGCATTGACAACAGTCATGCAGAAACCCAGTCAAGCAAGCACGGGAAACATATTTAGATAACAGTCTGAATTTTGACCATCAACTGTCCACACTGCTATTGAAAGCCTATGTTGTGCACATCCTAGGTCACACCATCATATTGATGTCTTATATATATCATATTGATGTCTTAGTATTCTATGGCAGCTCATAGACCAATCCTTCCTTTTCTATATTACCCCTTGTGACTAATCTCATTACGTACGATTTTTTTGTTATAGTCCCTATTCTGAAAATGTGCCTACAAACTTCCTAACTCTTCCTAACTTCCTAACACTCTGCTCATCTGGCCCTTCACTATATTCCTGAAGGTAGATCTTGGGTGCATGCTGTCATAAGTTAATAAACTATGGGAAGGAGAAGAGACAGAATTATTACAATTCATTGCATATTTGGAAGGAACCAACACATTCCTCAGGTTTTCAGTCACACACTCTAGAACTGAGATAGATTTCTTGGAAGTGAAGATAAAACAAGATAACAAAGGCTTTAAAACCATGCTATACATAAAGGACTGTCAGAGAAACAGTTTATTAACTTATGACAGTATGCACCCAAGATCTACCTTCAGGAATATAGTGAAGGGTCAGATGAGCAGAGTGTCTAGGATTTGTACTGAGGAGACTGATTTTGAAGAAGAGTTAGGAAGTTTGGAGGCACATTTTCAGAATAGGGGCTATAACAAAAAAGTAGTATGTAATGAGATTAGTCACAAGGGGGAATATAGAAAAGGAAGGATGAGTCCTTTATTGAAAAGAGATTATTCAAATATGAATAAAGAATTGGTTCTGGTTAACAACAGTTTAGAAATTAAAGAGGTATTCACCAGACTGATTTTTACTTACAGTAATAACATCCATGGGGTGTGTGACATAGTAAGAAGGAATTGTAAGAAGGAATTGTCATATTTTAAAGATGGATGACAATTTAGCAGGGATAATAGATGAACAGCCCCACTTCGGTTTTAGAAGAAACAAAAACTTAAAGGATATTTTGGGACAAGAAAGAGGAAATAAAGAAAAAGTGACTATAAGTAGGGAGGGCACAAGACCTTGTGTTTCCTGTAAAGCCTGTGGTTTCATCAACAAAGGAATAGATTCTAAGCATCTGGTTACAGGGAGGTTGTTTCATTTCAAAGGAAAGGCAACTTGTAAGACCACGGACATCATTTACTTAGCATAGTGCCAACTATGTCAAGCCTTTTATGTTGGGAAAACCAACTGTATGCTTAAGGTCAGGATTTTACAACATATATCATCTATTAGAACTAAAAAAACAATATAATGCCTTGTTTAGACATATAGATAATTACGAGGGGCATCATTTTAAGTTTAGGGTGATTTGTAATATATGTAAGAGTTTCAGAGGAGGTGACATAAAGAATTTCACAGAAAGAGAAGAAACTAAATGGATAATTGAGCTCTTAGCACATAGATATCCAGGGCTCAATGAGGTTATTCCCAAGAAACCCACCCTAAAAACAGATGGGTACAATACTGAACTGTGGTTGGCTGTAACATGCTTTAAAATGTGCTGGAAAATGCTTCTATTTATCTGATGAAGGGCAGGAGCCCGAAAGCACTTATCATTGGAGTTGGCTATATACTTTTACTGTTGGCAGTGTATGCTGTTCAGTTTTTATGTCAATTGTCATTTTAATTCGCATTTAACTTGTATTAAAGCAACTGGAAGTGGTGATCTGCAGCGGATTTCTTTTATTTGGACTGTACTTCGGTTTCAACATGCAGTTCTTTAGTGAGTTCTCCACGTTTTGTTTTTCTGGCACAGTTGATTGCAGTGAGAACTGAACTGCTACCTATCTAAGCACACAGACTACAGAACACTGTACTTAATGCAAACACCACAGCTAAAGTCTGATGTATACAACAGTGCTAATGAATTTATAGTAAATGACATTAGCAGGCCTTGTGGGAGACAAGAGGTTAGGAGGCTTCTATGAAATGGATGTGTAGCCTTCAGCAAGTATCAAAATACTGACAATCTATGTAATTGGAGAAGTAACTGTAGGATACACATGTATGCTCTGCTATCTAGACACACACTTGACTGCTATGAGAACAGAATCCCTACTTATCTAGGTACACAGACTACAGATCACAGTACTTAATGCAAGTGTCACAGCTCAAGTCTGATTTATACATTAGGGCAGGTGAACTTGTAGTAGATGGCATCAGCAGGCCATGTGGGAGGCAAGAATGGGAGGCCTGTATGAAGTGGACATGTAGACACGACCAAGTATCAAAATACTGGCAATCCATGTAATTGGAGAAGCAACTGTATGATACACATATCCAGACTGCTATCTAGACACCCCCCACACACACAGTAGACTACAGTAAGAACAGAACCCCTACCTAAGTACACTGACTAAAGAGTACAGTATGTTATGCAAGCACCATGGCACAAGTCTCTTTTATATAAGAGTGCAGGTGAACTTATAGTAGATAACATCAACAGGTCATGTGGTGGACAACAGGTTGTGAGGCCTGCATAGGCATATAGCTTCATAGTTCGCGTGAGGCTACTAGCCTAATAGTACTATGGTCTTCAGAAGCCTAGCTGCATAAAAACAGAAGAACCATTATTGAGAATAGTTGGATGGTTGTTTTTAGCAGAGTATGTTTGTGAGCAACACCAACTGGCCCTGTCCATGATGGACATAAGTGCTAGCCCAGAAGTGACTTTACAATCAACCAACCAGTAGTCACGTTTGTGCTTGAACAGGTTCATTGAGGAGCACTGCTTCACATGCACTGGGAGCGTATTACAGAGGAGTATGAATCGTTGTGGGATATATCTGTCTCCCCAGCATATTTTGTTTATGTCACAGGCTAAGCTGAGAACCTTAGGGCAAATTATAGTTGTCCCATTTGAATTGCAGATGCCCATCATTTACAGAAGGGCAGGGTCTGAGACTGCTCTGAAGGGCAGCCATAGGTCACCTCTCAGTAGCCTGCATAATACCAATTACAGTGACAGGTATGTAAGTCTTTCCATGTATGTCATGTTTGGAGACCTGGGAGTCTCCCAGGCATAACCCTGTGTTCTCTCCTTTTGCTGCAGGTGTCTGGTAAGGTACATAGAGATGGGAGTGTTGTACTTCATTATTGGTGTGATAAGGGTAGAGTACAGCAGAGGTATGACTACCCTGTCTTGGATGTGATGTCCATATGTATGATGTGTGCAATGCAGATTGTGTGTGTCACCACTATGGGTACATAGTGAAGAAAGTGTAGATTGCTATCAACATCTGTTTCCAAGTGGGGGTGCTAAGTATATCATAATTAGCAGGGGTACTTCATTGACAAGGGTGACAAAGAGTCATTGTATGCTTAACGTTCGGTACATGAGTTTGTCACCAATCATCAGTCTGAGCAGGGGTACTTCATTGACAAAGGTGACAAAGAGTCATTGTATGCTTAAAGTTCAGTCCATGAGTTTCTCACCAACCATCAGTCTGTGTCAGCCCCTTCTGTAATATGTTACCATCATTCAGGGACTCTATATGAGTGTGTCCAATGTGGGAAACCACAGGCCATCTACTGTTGCCTGTGCTTCACGTAAGTATTTCCTAAACAGTTGAGGGCCCATCAGAGATCCTTGTGGTATACCACTGGTGAGTTCCTAGGTTCATAGATTAGTACTAGGCTAAATGCTGTTGTGGGCCATTTTATGCCTAGCCAATTACCCCATGTGAGAATCAAACCTTGCACCTGGTGTCTGCTAGGTAAATACCTTAACCATTATGCTAACCTCCCACCAGGCCAGTGGTGGAGGGCAGTCCCCAACTTTGATAGTGTGTGTTCTGTAGTTGAGCCAGTTAGCTACCCATCTAGTACTGCATGGCCTAATTCTCAGATGGGAGATCTTCACTATGAGACATGAATGGGGGATATTCTCAAATGCCTTGGCTAACTCAATATAGTAGTATGTCCTGTTATCCCTTATCCAGGTCTTTGGGGTCAGTATCCAAGAAGTTCACAAAGGTCAATAAGCAAGAACTATCCTTGCCAAACCCAAAATGGGTAGGGTCAAGTTTGCTGAAGGTCACCTCTGTCCATGTAGATATGGTTCATGCTGATTGCTGCAGTAGCCATGCAGATAAGGCTTTTTAGGAGTATGGGTCAGTAGTTGTAGTTCTGCATGTTACCAGACTGAAGTGCATTGCATAACACACATTTGATATTACATTTTGCAGTGTGGTTGATATATGTGTGCAAAAAGTACTGAAACCCCAGGGTTTTAGTGATTGTGTGGTGCCAACACATGGATGTGTTTTAAATATATGACATACAGTCAGATAGGGCCCTCAGTTTGTAATGTTTCTACATGTAATTTCATGTCATACAAAAGAAGTAGACAGTAAACAGCAAAAGCATAGGATAATACATACATTCTACAGTGGGAGGAGCAGCAGGTTTGCACTATGGTTAGTGAAGTGTATATGTATGTTAGATACACCTGTTTGTGTGCTGCTAAGCAGTCCACAAATGTGGGATGCATTACTAAACTCTGACAGTTAGCACTGAGTCTGTGGAATACACTTGCTACTTAACTGACTCTGTCTAAAGTCTGACAGTTACTATTGTATTGAGTCTGTGGAATACAACTGCTACTTAACCAACTCTGTGGCAGCAGGTTTTAATGCAGTGACTTGTTCTTTTTTGAGGTCAGATGGAACTGGGTTTCAATACACCTCTATCTAATCCTTTTAACTACTTTTGCTTTACCATTGGTGCACATTGGTGTGTGATGCACACCATCGTGCAGTAATGCATTCAAGAAAAGAAATGGGGAAGATAGGACAGTGGTGAAAAGAGGATGCTAAAGTCTGACAGTTACTACTGAGTCACTGGAATACACCTGCTAGTTAACTGACTCTGTGGCAGCATGTGTTAATGCAGTTAATGCAGTAATACATTCCTCTTTGGGGCCATATGGTACTGGGTTTGAATACAACTGAATTGAACACTTTTAAGTACTTTTGTATTACCATTGCTGCATATTGGTACACAATGCATCATCACACAATGCATTAATGAAAATAAATGTGGAAGATAGGACAGTGGTGAAATAGGGAGCAAGTGGGGAAGAACAAATGGACAGCAGTACAAAAATGTGCAGGAGGGAGGTAGGAAAGAACCATAGCTATCCAGTTCTTCAACAGTAAAAACTGATAATATATGCAGAATATCAGCTGGATTTGGGCAGTCACCTCCAGAGAGAGGGTGATCACACCCCAATCATTTTGTATAGCCAATTGGACTGAATGAAGTTTGTCAAGAAGATGTGTGAAATGGAGAGCTATGTATGGGACGATTTTTTTTTTGTAAGACAGATAGCCATTTTTTTTTGAGAGAGAGAGGAATGCTGGGGAAGGAATGTAGGTATAAAAACAAAAACCAAACAAACTGATAATCAAAAACAAAACTGAAGCAAGCAAGGTACCACTCGGCAAATGAAAAACATAAAAGCTCCAAGTTTAATAGTAAAGCGCTTTTCGTTTGACAAAATGCTCAAACTTCTTCAGACAAGACATATTCTCCATTCAAGTAGTTTAAATACTAAAAATTTGCAAATTAACTATGTAAATAGGCAATTAAAATCAAATGAACATAAAAACGCATTTAAAGGCAACATACTTTTCAACAACAGCACTACCTTCAACAACAGCATGTACTTTCAAAAAACAAATAAGTAAAACTTCCTAAATACAATAATAAGAAGTAATAAACTGAAAGTTCCAAAATTATAGCCATGAATTGAGCTATCGCAATAAACTTTTAAGCTTTAAGATGCTAATAACAGAACAACATTCATTTAAACCAGGAGCATTGTAAGCATTTAATCTCACCTGCCACAACAATTCAAGTTCTTCTAACTTTAGGGGGGTAGGACCACCCCTAAAGTCCTCACTAATCTGGTCTATAACCAAGAACTTAAACTTGTAGTCTGGGTGAGAAATAATGTGCTTAGCTAGAGCATTTTCACATTTGTTCTTTTGAATTGCATAAATATGTTCGTATAAATGATCACGGAGACGTCTCTCCGTCTTTCCTATATAAAATGATGGACAAGCCTGGCATTGAGCCAAATAAGCAACCATTCTAGAATTACAGTTAACTCGACATTTTAAAGTATACTGGTAATTATTAACTGTAAATCTATTTGATTCAGTGACATATTGGCAGTGGTTGCCGGATTGGCACTTGTACATGCCAACTATTCGAGGATAAGTACGCTGACGTTGTTCAAGTAACACTTTAAGATTTTTTGCTTTTTTATATATTACCGTAGGTTTATCACCCAACTTATTAAAAATACTAGTGTCACCCTTAAAAACAGTCCAATTTTTGCAAATGATGTTAAAGCAAGCATTACTATTTTTTTTTTTACTGCGGCTGGTGGAGTGGGGGCAGGTGGATCCTGTGGAGTAGGCCTACCCTGCTGTGCTGTGGAGAATTTTGCGATGTAGTACACATAGATGACATGGACATATTTTCATGACACATAATAAAATAAAACAACAACAATAAAAAGATAAGGGTTGGGGTGAAAGAAAAAAAGAGATAAGATTAGTACCTTCATATGTAACATACAATGCATTAATACAATTATTTGACTCTATTATCTTAACCTTTACTCTTAAGACTATCACCCCCGAAAGATAACTTATTACTTTTAAGACTACCAGCTCCTAACAGATGGATACTAGGATACTATACTCAGCAAATGCTCCTTTGCATGTGCATATATTGAACATATGGAAGTTTCAATTATCCAGATTACAGTTTACAGCAGGGCATGTGTACTGCTGGTATAGAGCTTTTACTTTAAACCTTTATGTTACAAATAATTGAATAATCAGCAGTTATTGTATAGTTGGGAAGTGTAGTATTTGAACTCATCACCTCTGACTAAACTCTTAATATTTTACTGTTGGCTTGTGCTACAGACTAATGCATGCATGCTTGCTCTTACAGTTGACATATGCATGCTCAGTTTGACACAACTGTATAAAATACCAAAAGTGCTATCTTTAACCCTCTCCTCCTACCACCCAACACTACAACCTGTGAGAGATCCATTTACCTAGTCAAACTGGAGGCAAAGCTCTCTCAACCCAAGACTGAACTTATCAGTCAGGAGGAGAAGGTAAACACTTGCTCCACATCACATTCATCACATAGTCTCACTATACCTACACCACCAAAACCCACACATAGATAGATAAAACATTCTCAGAGGCTCTCTGTAAGAATCTGTCCAAGCAGCAGAGACCTCCAAAGCAGAAATGCAAGCAACTGCCATCCCTCATCACAACCCAAAAGACACATAACACACAGACTCAGTGTGCCACTCAACCTCAGGCCATAAGACAAAACAACGTACCTAACACATTAGTCATAGGTGACTCTATAGTCAGGCACACTGATGTTCCACTCACCAGAATAGACAAGGAGAAGGTTACTATTAGCTGCCTGTTGGGTGCCAGGATCCACCACATAACTCACGCACTCAGATCATTCCACAACAAGTACAAATATGACTCAGTCATTGTCCATGTTCATGTGAATGACCTGAGATGTACCTCCCTGGACTACATGAAAAGAAAAATGGAGGAGCTCTCCAATCTTGTAATTCAGGCAGGTATGACCCTAGCCCTGAGTAGCATCCTACCTTCACCCAGAATGATACTGCAGTACAAGGACAAAATGATTGACTTCAACAATTGGCTAAGCTTCTGGTGTCATTCTAAGAGTATCCAGTATCTGTCTGCCTGGGATGACATGGTCAACAGTCCACGATGCTTTGCCAGAGATGGCCTGCACCTGTCACCCCTGAGATTCCGGATACTGGCTAAAGCTGTTGCTGCCCCTATAGTGCCTTTTTTAAGCAAGGTTCAAATGACAAACCCACCACCGTAATAGATACAGGCAAGCAAAAACTGAGAGTAATGCTATACAATGCTAGAAGTCTAAACCTCAAAATGCACTCACTCAAGGCACTCCTTAAAATGGAGAACATCGATGTCTGTGCAGTGACTGAAATCTGGTTCAATGCTCCAAAGAGCACCCCTGCATTACCAGGATATAACTCATACCATACCTTTCAGCCATCTAACCAGGACTGGACCACCAAGGGTGGAGGTGTGTCCATATTCGTTAAGGATAACCACACCTCCAGGCTAGTTGCCTAACATAATACATCTGAAATTATTCAAGTGCAACTAACTCTGGGCAAAACTGCAATCCATATTGTAGCTTGCTACAGATCCCCACCATGCCTCAGGATTCCCACTCCTCTTTTCTTGATATGCTAGAAAATATTAGGGTTCAACCAAACACCCTAATAATGGGTGATTTCAACTACCCAACCATTAACTGGGAAAACTACTCATGTACCAACTTCTTCGCGCAACACTTTCTAGAATTTATAAACTTTAATGCCCTGGATCAACTTATCCACACCCCCACCAGGGGCAATAATATCCTAGATCTAGTCATTACCAGCATGAGTAACCTGTGTTCCACACCTGAAGTCAACTCCTCGTTGGTCAGATCCAACCATAAGCTAATGACCATAGATATCCACATCCCACCCCGACCCCCCATTAAGGAAAGTACTGTAAAAATTTTTTCCAAAGCCAACTTCATGCTTGTTAAGACAGAAGTGGCTAACTTCTCAACACCCATGCAAATGGACAATACAGTTACGACTGCTGCATCTTATACAAATGCACTCTATAAGGACTTACACAAGTGCATGGATCATGCTATCCCTAACAGAACCAAGATGCTATCCTCCAGAAAAAGGAAGCCAATCTGGTGGTCCCCTGCTATAAACAAACTCTACATCAGAAGGAAGAAACTGTTGCAAAAGAGAGTAAAATCCCATGAGTGGAGGAGCTGCCTGGTCAGCCTCAGTAAGAAGCTGAGATCCCTCATAAAATCCTCCAAAGCCAGCTATGAAAACAAGATTGCCACTGACTCTAAGGACAACCACATAGCATTCTATAACTATGTGAAGAATCTTAATGGTAACACCCAGATCTGCTCTGAGATGCAGCACAATGGCACGGAAATTACGGAACCAACTGATATTGCCAATTCTGGCTGATAGGTTCAGTGCTAACTTTACCCACCCCCCCAAAGGGCGCATATCCTTGCTGGAAGAATGCAGTGCCCCTGCAATCACAATAGAGAAGGTAAAAACTGCACTCTCCAAAGTCAAGAACATAGCATCCATGGGACTGGACATCATCCCACGCTGCATTCTACACAAACTTCAGAATGAACTGGCCCCCCCACCTAAGCACCATGTTCAATCATAGCCTCATGACAGGCTTTGTACCCACTGAATGGTGCACAGCAACAGTTATACCACTCCACAAAGGGAGAGCCACCACGGCCCCCTGGAACTATCGCTGTATTAGCCTGATGAGCCTGGTCTGCAAGGCCATGGAATGTATCACCATGGAACTCATAAACAAGGACATTGGTAACCTCCAAACTCTGGACCCCACCCAGTTCGGGTTTGTGAAGGGCAGATCATGTCTCCTGAACCTGATTGACTTCTTTGACACAGTCACTAAAGCCATAGACGAGGCTAAGCCAGTTCACACTGCCTGTCTTGACCTCGCCAAGGCTTTCAACACCATCCCCCATTCTGGAATCATAGATAAACTCACTAAACTGGGTATAAATCCATACATCACAAGATGGGTTGCCAGCTGGCTCACTGACAGAACCCATACTGTAAAAGTTGCAGACTCCAAATCTGACTTCAAACCTGTGACAAGTGGAGAACCACAGGGTTCAGTCTTGGGTTGTCTCCTTTTTGGGATCTACGTCTGTGAAGTATGGCCTAACATAGAGGGCCTCCAACTGATGAAATTCACTGATGACTGCAAATTAGGTGCCATAGTCAAGTCCCCAAATGACATGGCGATCCTACAGAAGGTCCTCACTGAGACTGATGCCTGGTGTCAGAGCCATGGCCCCAAGCTCAACGCCAAAACCTGCATTGTCATCCCCTTTGGTAAAAACTCTGTACCCATGAACTGCCTAATAGGTGGCAGTCCAATTAATGCAGAAGGTGTGATAAGAGACATTGGGACTCAGGTGGATAGTAGTCACTCTTTTGATAATCACATCACCACAGTAGTCAGGAAATCCTTGTACATGGCACACCTCATCATGAAAGGGTTCTCATCTAGGAAAAAAGAGGTCATTGTTCCCCTCTACTCAGCTCTCATTAGACCCATTATTGAGTACAATGTCCCTTTTGGAATGTACCTCACAAAACATCTGCAACAGCTGGAAAGGCCACAAAAATACCTCACAAAGAGGATTACAGGACTCAAACAGATGCCCTACGCTGACCATCTCTAAAAACTCCAGGTTTACTCTGTAGCATATTGCCTACTCCAAGGTGATATCTGCATAATATACAAAGCTATGTCAAACTCAGAGCTGTTGGACATGCTACACCTAAAGAAATCCCAATCCCTCTAAGCTACACACTCTAGAGACCTAAATGTTGTCACCACAATAAACAGAACATGCTGGAGGGATATATTCCTGTCCCAGAGACTTCCCATACTCTAGAGCAAGCTACCTATCTATGTCAAGCAGAGTTCCTCACTAGCACTCTTCAGGAAAAATCTTGATGAGTGGATGGGAAATAGGAAATTCACCCCAGGGATCACTTCTGTGGCCCTGCTCAAAAGGGGAACTGGAAAATAACCTTCTTGGGTGTCAAAAGCCAGGGAACCTTATTGGCTAGGCTTACATACGCCCTTGGGCCAATAGCCTAGTACCTACTTATGAACCTATGAAGTCTTCTGCTGCATACATACCACATGCCTCCATCATCCTTGCCAATCTAGTGTCATGGGTCCTAACATTGCACTCCCTCTCTTTGCAGCTGTGGAAAAATCAGAACAGAATACCATTATGAATACCATTCTTACCTATATTCAGTTTTTAAGCCTTACAAGTGCTCTCTGTAGTTGATGTTTACACATCCCTGCGATGCCTACAAGCCTAAATTCCAAGCATCGAGGGTTCCCCTCTTCCTCTGACATAGGTAATTGAAGTGATACCTACATTGGTCACCAGTGTGAGGGATACCAGCGGCACTGGTAATAGTCCAAGCCAAACTATCCCAAGCCTCTGACTTATACTGGGAGCCAAACTTGTTCCCCTGCAGCAACTTGGCACTGTGGTTTTTGAATAGGAATCCAACAAACATTTTGGAATCCTGGACACCCCATCTCTGAGTCCTAAATCTCACACCGTCTTCATGAACTCCTGCCATGTCTTTCATGGATAAAGAGCAAAGGTGACTGATGTTTTCCCACCTATTCCAGTTATCATGTTTACTATGAGTATGCACACTGGTTGATATTGTTGTGTACCACCCACCATTGTGTAAACATGAGGCACAATGATAAGTAGTGAGCAACAGTGGCAAGCAATGCAATTTCAATGTTATTTGATGTACAGACAGTTGTGTAAGTGTATTATTCAAATGTGAATGCCATGCCAGTCCAGAGAGCAGAAATATACTTACAGGAACATAATACACAGTATACCTACAGTCATACATTTGATAATAAAGGTGATAATACATAGATAAATACATGAAGAAATAACTGACACAATATTAGTGTCTCAATGTTCATACGTATAATAAAGATCAGCTGCACTATGTCAAGTGTTATAAGTGAGAGTGACTATAATGGGTAGTGGAACAACAGTAAAAGTATATAGAATATACTATATTTGAACACAGGACCATGTGTATGGCAGTCCTACACTTATATCTGTTGCCTCAACAAGGTTAGGAAAATAGTTTTGTATGCTGCAGTTCATTGCTATAAACTGACTGCAATGTCATGGCAATAAAACAAAGGTTGCACACCCTGTACTAGAACTCAGGCCTAACTGTACTCCAACCTTACACTTACACCTGCTGCCACAGGATTAGTTACATGATATTGCCTTTATTATTATTCATTCTTAAGGTCTTGCTGTTAACCTCCACACAACTTCGCTTAGCAGGTTTGCGCTGTGCCCAGTAGTATTAATTGAATGCATCCGGTTTCTATTTTTGGCTATCTGGGCCATGTCTGCTTCTGAGTTCCAGTTTATGCACTGCTGCACTTTGTGCACACCAGACAAACACAGCCAAACCTGACATTCATTTTCCTCCATTTCCTGTGTTAGCTCTGAGCGGTGCAACATGCAAAGACTAGAAAAGGAAACAAAATTTCAAAAAAGTGAGAGAAAAGGATACAAACCCAGTACCATCTGGCACCCAAAAGGAAAGTTTCAGTGCATTAACATGTGCTGTCACAGAGTCAGTTAAGTAGCAGGTGTATTTCATAAACTCAATAGTAACTGTCAGACTTTAGCAATGCAGCTAAACAGTGCACAAACAGGTGTATCTTACATGTGTATACACTTTGCTAATTGCTGAACAATGGAAAACTACATATTGTTATTACTGCTGTTTATTGTCCATTTCTTGTGTATGACATGACATTACACATGGAAAAATTAAAAAAATGAAGGCCATATCTCACAGTATGTCACATGTTTACAATACAACCATGTGTTGTCCCCCCCCAAGCACTGTAACAGTGGTGTCTCAGTATTTTTTCCACACATATGTCACCTATACTACAGAAAGTAACATCAAATGTATTATATGCAATACACATCAATCTGGTAACATGCAGAACTACAACTATTGGCCCATAAGCCTAACAAGCCTTATCTGCAAGGCTATGGAAGTGCTCATCATGGACCTTATCCATAGGGACATAGTTGAACTTCAATACACTTGAGTTGACCCATGTTGTGTTTGTCAGTGATAGATCTTGCTTGTTGAACCTTGTGGACTTCTTTGATGATGTCAAAGACCTGGATGACAGATAACAGTGGGCTTCAGGCCAGTTATTTTACGTTAAGAGGGTTCGTGGTCTGCACTCTTGTGGGAGGAGAGGCTGGACTCTGCCCTTCTGAGCTGGGAATTTCTGGTTAAAGGCTTATAGTGCCTGCATATTTGAACTGCTTCTTACTGAAATTGGTACACCTTGTTTGCTGTAGCATAGACTAGATCCAGGCTTGCTGAATCTAGCTTTGTTTGTATAACTTGAGCACTAATCCAGGCATTCTTTAAAGTATTCAATTGTATTTATTACTGCTTGGTAGTAACTTGATTAAAGTGTAGCTATCATTCTAAGTCTTTTGGATTAAGCACTTGGGCTTCAGACCAGTTGTTTTACATTAGGAAGGTTTGTGGTCTGCACTGTGGTGGCAGGACAGGTAGCTTACATCCTTCTAAGTTGGGAACTGCTGATTGAGGGCTCAGTGTCTGTTATTCTAAAAGTGTATTAGTTCTGGTTTAAGCACTTGGGCTTCAGGCCAGTTATTTTACATTAAGAAGGTTTGTGGTCTGCACTTTTGTGGGATGAGAGGCTAGACTCTGCCCTTCTGAGCTGGGAATTTCTGGTTAAAGGCTTATAGTGCCTGCATATTTGAACTGCATCTTACTGAAATTGGTACACCTTGTTTGCTGTAGCATAGACTAGATCCAGGCTTGCTGAATCTAGCTTTGTTTGTATAACTTGAGCACTAATCCAGGCATTCTTTAAAGTATTCAATTGTATTTATTACTGCTTGGTAGTAACTTGATTAAAGTGTAGCTATCATTCTAAGTCTTTTGGATTAAGCACTTGGGCTTCAGAACAGTTGTTTTACATTAGGAAGGTTTGTGGCCTGCACTGTGGTGGCAGGACAGGTAGCTTACATCCTTCTAAGTTGGGAACTGCTGAATGAGGGCTCAGTGTCTGTTATTCTAAAAGTGTATTAGTTCTGGTTTAAGCACTTGGGCTTCAGGCCAGTTATTTTACATTAAGAAGGTTTGTGGTCTGCACTCTTGTGGGAGGAGAGGCTGGACTCTGCCCTTCTGAGCTGGGAATTTCTGGTTAAAGGCTTATAGTGCCTGCATATTTGAACTGTTTCTTACTGAAATTGGTACACCTTGTTTGCTGTAGCATAGACTTGATCCAGGCCTGCTGAATCTAGCTTTGTTTGTATGCTTGTTGTTTGTTTGCTTGTTATTTCCCTGAAATGCTAATTTCACCTAAAATGCAGCTTTTCAGCGCTTCTGTGGATCCGTAGTGATATCTGTTTTGCTTACTGTACTTATTTCCTTGTTTCACTTGAAAGAAAGTTACTCTTTGTCATTTTTGCATGTAAGTTACATGTATCACATTGCATTTAAGTTACCTGGCACTTGCTCACTAAGTCAGCACTAAAAAATTAAAAGCACTACACCCTCACAAACTCCCCTTGAGTACCTTGTTCCCCATTGGCCCTTTTTTCAATTATAAAGGAATTCCCAATACTATTCTAGCATGTCCAAAGTTCAGTTGTCAATCTCCTCTCTGGTCCAGCTGGTGAATCTGGGAATCTTGAGGCAATGTTACAACTGCCTCATGTACACAGACAACCCTCTCCTCCTCCCAACAAATTCCAACACATGTGAGAGATGCAACCATATAGCCAAACTGGAGGCTAAGCTCTCTCAACTCAGTATTGGTCTAACCAGTCAGGAGGAGAAGGAAACCACACTCACTACAATTCCAGTCTCACATAGACCCACCACGACAGCAAACCAAACACATAAACACACAAAAACATACTCGGAGGCTCTAAATAAAAATCTGCCTAAGCAGCAGAGACCTCCAAAGCAGACACCCAAGCAACCGCTACCCCAAAACAAAACAGGTGCAACACATAGCTCACAAAGCCAGTGTGCCAAACAGTCACAGCCCTTAAGGATAAACAACACACCTGATACACTTGTAATAGGTGACTCTATCATCAGGCACACTGACGTCCCGCTCACCAGGCTGAACAAGGAGAAGGTCATGGTGAGCTGCCTGTCGGGCGCTAGGATCCGCCACATAACACAAGCACTCAGGTCACTCCAAGGCAAGTACAAATATGACTCAGTCATTGTCCATGCTGGTGTGAATGACCTGAGACATACCTCCCTGGACTACATGAAAAGAGACATAGAGGAGCTCTCTGAGCATGTAGCCCAGGCCGGTATGACCCTGACCATGAGTAGCATCTTACCCTCACCAAGAATGATGCCACAATATGAAGACAAGATGATCAATTTCAACAATTGGCTTAAGTATTGGTGTCATTCAAAGGGGATCCAATGCCTGTCAGCCTGGGATGACATGCTCAACAAGCCACGATGCTTCGCTAAGGATGGCTTGCACCTGTCACCCCTGGGCTTTCAGATATTGGCAAAGGCTCTTGCTACCCCATAGTGCCTTTTTTAGGCAAGGCTGAAAAGACAAACCCATCTCCATAGGTATCACAAGGGATAAGAAACTAATAGTAATGCTACTCAATGCCAGAAGTCTAAACCTCAAGATGCACACACTCAAAACTCTTCTTAGCATGGAGAACATCGATATCTGTGCAGTAACAGAAACCTGGTTCAAGGCTCCAGAGAGCACCCCAGCACTACCAGGTTATACCTCATACCATGCTTTTTGGCCCCAAACTTGGACCGAACCACAAAAGGAGGGGGAGTATTAATAATCGTCAAAGATACCCACACCTCCAGGTTGGTGGCACAGCACGAAGCATCAGAGACTATCCATGTGCAGCTAACAGCGGGTAAAACTGCCTTCCAGTTTATAGCCTGCTACAGACCACCCTCACAAACCCTGGAACCCCACTCGGCCTTCCTCTGAACACTGGAAAATATGAAGGTCTCTCCAAACACCATTATATTGGGCGACTTCAACTACCCAAACATAGACTGGGAGCATTACTCTAGCTCCAACACCCTAGCCCAAAGGTTCCTAGAATTTATAAACTCAAATGCTATGGAACAACTTGTTACCACTCCCACAAGAGGGGAAAACATACTGGACCTGATCATCACCAACATGGGGACTCTATGCTCCAGACCAGAAGTGTATCCCTCACTGGTAAGATCAGACCATAAACTAATCTCACTGGATATTCACATACCGGCCCCACTCCCTGCCCAGAAAACCACAGTGAAAAACTTCTCTAAAACAAATTTCACACTCCTCAAAACCAAGGTGGAATCCTTCAAAGCCTCCGGGCCTGTGGAAAATACGGCCCAGACCACAGAATCCTTTATAAACGCATTCTATGAACACCTTCAGGAATGCATGGATCATGCAATCCCATATAAAACCAAGATCCAATCCTCCAAAGGCAGATGTCCTGTCTGGTGGACCCCAGCCATAAACAAACTATACAATAGAAGGAGGAAGCTACTACATAATAGAGCAAAATCCCAAAAAGGGAAGGCATCTCTGATCAGTATTAGCAAAAAACTACGGGCACTCATAAAATTGTCTAAGGCCAGCTTCGAGAGAAAAATTGCACAGGACACTAAGGATAATCACAAGGCTTTCTTTAGTTATTTTAGGAACCTGGGTGGGAATTTCCAGATATGCTCAGAATTAGTCCAAAATGACAAAAAATACACCAAACTCACAGACATTGCCAACATCCTAGCTGACAGGTTCAGTGCAAACTCCCCCCCCACCAAAAGGGCAAATATCTATCCCAGCAGAGTGCTGCCCCCCTGACATCTCAGATGCTCAGGTAAGAGCCGCCTCTCCAAAGCAAAAACACAGCATCAATGGGACCAGACGGTGTCCCGGCTGCCCTACATGAACTCCAAGAAGAGCTAAACCCAAACATAAAACTACTGTTCAATCTCAGCCTTACTACAGGATATGTACCCAAAGAGTGGCGTACAGCAACAGTGGTCCCTCTCCACAAAGGTGGTGCCTCAACAGATCCTGGAAACTATCGCCCCATAAGTCTGACTAGCTTGGTCTGCAAAGCTATGGAATGGATCATCATGGACCTCATAAATAAAGATACTGGGAACCTACAGACACTGGATCCTACCCAGTTTGGCTTTGTTAAGGGCAGATCCTGCCTCTTAAACCTGGTTGATTTCTTTGAAACAGTCACCAAGGCCATTGACGAGGGGAAGGTGGTCTACACAGCCTACCTGGACCTCACAAAAGCCTTTGATACAATACCCCACTCGGGCATTATAGATAAGCTCACCAGCTTAAATATAAACCCCTATGTCACTAGATGGGTTGCAAACTGGCTCAAGGACAGAACCCACATGGTTAGAATTGCTGGAGCCATGTCAGACTCCAAACCAGTTACAAGTGGCGTCCCACAAGGCTCAGTCCTGGGACCTCTCTTGTTCGGTATATATTTCTTGGAGGTACAGGCCAACACTGAAGGACTGTGGCTGACTAAGTTCACAGATGACTGCAAACTGGGCGCCATAATCGACTCTCCAGCCGACACAAGCATCCTCCAAAAGGGCCTCATAGAAACAGACAACTGGTGCCAGAGCCATGGCCTCAAGCTAAACGCCAAAAGTGTATAGTCATCCCTTTGGCAAAACAAAGTGCCCACAAATTACCACATAGGTGGTAATCCATTAAGTACAGAAGAAGTAATTAGGGACCTGGGGACCCAAGTTGATAGCAATCTCTCATTTGACAACCACGTGGCCAAAGTGGTTAGAAGAACATTTTATATAGCCCACCTAATCATGAAAGGATTCACATCTAGATCAGGGAGGTCATTGTGCCTCTTTACTCATCCCTCATCAGGCCCATAATTGAGTACAATGCCCTTTGGGATGTACCTTACCAGACACCTGCAGCAACTGGAAAGACCCCAAAAGTACCTCACCAAGAGGATCAAAGGGCTCAAACAGATGCCATATGCTGCCCGATTAAAGAAACTCCAGCTCTACTCAGTGGCATACCGCCTGCTCAGAGGCGATCTGTGCCTGACGTATAAAGCCATGTCCAACCCAGAATTAATGGACATGCTGCACCTCAGAAAATCCAAATCCCATCGAGCTACGTGCTCGAGAGACTTGAACCTCAGCACTGAAATAAATAGGACATGCTGGAGGGACAGATTCATAACCCAGAGGCTCCCTTCACTCTGGAATAAAATCCCAGTCCAGGTTAGGCAGAGTCCCTCATTGACTCTCTTCAAGAGGAATCTTGATGAGTGGATGGGAGATCGTAGGTTTACCCCGGGTATCACTTCTGTGTCACTATTAGACAGAGGCACAGTATACTAACCTCGAAAAAGGGCATAGCAAAATTAATTTAAAATGGGTGGCGAAAGCCAAACACACTCTGGCTAGGCTTATAAATGGAACTAAACACCACGCCTCGCCAGTACGGCATGCTCAGCCAAACCAAAACGTAAAAAACACTAGAGGCCAGCATAGACAGTCCAATATTTTATTCTGAGGTTTACACAGATAAGTCACGAAACAGGACATACAAATGTCCAATGATTCTTCAAAAAATCCAAACCGGTTTCGGCAAAATGCCTTCTTCAGTGAAAAGTAAAGAATCAAATAAGAACCAAATCATGAATATTTTAAGCATACACCAGCCAATGACAGATAGTGGTATAATCCAACCCCTTCACATATGAAAATACTGGTTGAATTATATATATTATTATTTTATACCACTGAAAAGTTAAGAATGGCTAATAAGCAAATGTATATATATTATTTAATTAACACAATGTGTAAGGATAAATGGGCTTGTTAGAAAATAGTAAAGCTATGTAAAAACATAATTTACTATATGGTACAGAATAGTTCAGGTAACATATGAATAATACAGACACACTTGCATGACAAAGATACATATCAATACACATCCAAAGAGTTAATGCAAAATGGTAATGTCAATAACCGTGAACATAAACTTGGCTGTAGGATGTTTAATAGTGTGCTGATATAGGGCATTGGTTGTTTTTTTATTTCGGATGTCACTCCTGTGTTCACCCATTCTGATTCTGAGGGAACGTGCAGTTTTTCCCACATAGAAGGCGGAGCACTGACATGTGGCTAAATATATAACCCAACTGCTTGAGCAGTTACCAAATATCCTAAGATTATAAACTTTACTAGTATTGACACTAGTAAACTGCTTAAGCTTGTTCACCTGATTGCATGATATACAATGACCACAAGGGAAGGTTCCTAATAATTCATCACCTGTCATTGTAAGTTATTTATATTTAGCCCCACCGCTTTCCTTGTGTTTGTAATGGGAAAATAATGATCCAAGGGTTCTGCCCCTTCTATATGAAAATTGGCATCTAGTTCCTAAGACATTACGAAGGTAGTTGTTAGCTAATAGAATGTTCCAATTTGCATCCAAGATATCTCTAATGACCTGATGGTTCCTTCTGAATGTGGTTACAAATCTTAAAGTAGACTCCTGTGATGTTGATGACCTCGCCAAGTATCAACAACAACAGGACACCCATTGATAGTGATTCCTGTTTGAAATTTATAACCACCTTTTGTAGTGACAGTTACTTAGTAACAGGTATATTGAAGAAAAACTGGGAACTTTTTAGGACATCCCTAGTTCTTTGGGACAAACTCGGGCATACATTCCATACGAGTTTCAGAAGGGGTAGGAACTTGAAGAACCACCTTGAGTCGGCGAATTTGTTCAGTATTAAATCAACTGGTATGGTTAAATGTGAGGCATGTAATTATTGTAAACACATGGTTACATCTAGTACGTTTGTGATTAACAACAAGGAATACAAGCTTAGATTTAAGTTTAATTGTCAATCCAAGTTCATTGTCTACCTAGCTACATGTAAATACTGTTCTGCCTTTTACATTGGCAAAACAGAACATAAACTGCGTGAAAGAGTTTACGAACACCTGTATGCGATCCACAAAGGCAAGTTAGACAATGCACTTGCGAAACACTTACATTTTCTTCCTAACCATATGTTTACATTCATGGCTATAGACCAAATAGATCCATCTATAAGAGGAAGCCCGCTGCCAATCCTTTTAGAAGAATTGGAATTGGCATGGCAAATCAGACTTGATGCATGCAAACCCCCTGGTCTGAATGACCTGTGTTCTATCAGTTGTATTCTGAAAAATAAAAGTCTTGGTAGATAGTATGTTCCATGCTACAAGATATTATGGTTTGTGCCATGTTTTAAAAGGATTTGGTTAAAGTGGGATTTTCACTTATTTGATGTTATTTTAGTATTGTATTTCCTTATTATTGTTTAAGAACAGGTGATTCAATTATTGTGTTATACTTATCACACTTTTTAATTTTTATTACCACTTTCATGTATTCTGCCTTTTCGAGAGGTTTTATGACAAGACACAACATGAAAGGTTACAACTGTGTAAATTGGTATTACTGCAGTGAGTTTTGGTTTATATGGTTTTACAACTTTAAGCTGTTTACCTGTATAGCAATCATGCTTGTGATGTAAGCAGTGATGTATTTTAAATTGTGGTGGTTTTATTTGCAAGGTCTTCTGAAGAAGTTTGCTTCAGTGCAAACGAAAAGTGCTTAAAGCCTTGTATGTGCTCGTGGATTTTAGTAAATTTTGGAATCACTTCTCGTTTGCTGTTTTTTCTGTATTTATTAGTCTGCACCACCACAAGGGGATGGAATGTCCTTGACCTAGTACTCACCAACATGGAAAATTGCCACACCACCTCATGAGTGAGACCCTCCCCGGTAAGGTCTGACCATAAATCAGTCACATTCAATGTAGCAATTGTACCTGACCCCCCACCTCAAGATTTAAAACTTTGAAAAGTTTCTCCAGAGCAAACTAAAGCCTCCTAAGTGATGGGATACATAATTTCAAACCTCCTGCCACCACTGACAGTAAAGACTCCTATGCAGAGGTGTACACAAATGCCCTGTATAAACAGCTTTACAAGTATATAGACTTAGCCATATCAGAACATATCAAAACTTGCTCATGAAAAAAAACAAGCCACCCTGGTGAACATCTATAATAAATAGATTATACAACATAAGAAAGAAACTGATGTCCAGGAATTAGATGGAGCTGTCTCAGCAGAAGAACACTCTCAATAGCTTGAACAAGCAAAGAGACAGCTTGTAAAGTTCTCTAAAGCTAATTAAGAAACTAAATTAGCGTTCATAACTAAGGATGATCACAGACCATTCTTTAGCTATTTCTGTAATATAAAAGGGAAGGCCCAGATTTGCACCAAATGTATAGTAGACGGTATCAGTTATAACGAACCTGAGGAGATTGCCAACCTGTTAGCAGACAGGTTTGGCAAAAATTTCACACCCCTGTCTCCAGCAGTCATACCCCAAAGCATACCTGCCACCAGTTCTCTACCTATTATCTCCAAAGAACAGGTCATTACCACACTTGCCAAGGCCAAAGCAACACCTCTATGAGACCAGGAACATCCCAGGCTACTTACTAAAAGGTGTAAAGCAAAAGTTAGCGTAACCACTGGGTACTATGTTCAACCACAATCTAAGTACTGGCTTTGTCCCAGCAGAGTGGAAAACAGCAACCATACTCCTCTTGCATATAGGGGCTCCCTCAACCAACCTGGGGAATTATAGATCCATAAACCTGACCAGCCTTGTCTGTAAGGCCATGGAAGGAATCATCTTGGACATTATTAACAAAGACATTGGTGACCTTCAAACTCTTGACCCGACCGAGTTTGGCTT
The DNA here is from genome assembly GCF_019279795.1 of Protopterus annectens. Classification (NCBI taxonomy): domain Eukaryota; kingdom Metazoa; phylum Chordata; order Ceratodontiformes; family Protopteridae; genus Protopterus; species Protopterus annectens. Next base: position 382,603,534 of record NC_056731.1, read on the forward strand.
CATTAATGGCAGATCATGTCTGTTAAACCTAGTAGAATTCTTCAAGAGTGTCACCAAAGCCCTGGATTAAGAAAAACTGGTACATACTGCCTATCTCAACTTGACCAAGGGCTTTGATACAATCCCCCACTCAGGTATCCCTGAGAAACTCACCCAGCTGTGTATTAACCCATATGTCATTAGGCATGTAGCCAACCGGCTCACCAATAAAACACATACAGTCATACTTTAGGAATCCACCTCTACCAGCAGAACTGTTACCGGTGGTGTTCCACAAGGGTCTGTGCTGGGCCTCCCTCTGTTTGGAATTTATTTCTCAGAAATTCTGATGATAACAGATGGCCTGTGGCTCACCAAGTTCACGATGACTACAAACTGTGTGCAATCATTGAATCCCTAAATGATGTCAACATACTAAAAATGGGCTTACATACATAAATGATTGTTGCCAAAGTCACAGACTTAAGCATAACCTTCTGACAATGGAGAGGTACCTGCAAATTGCACTGTTAATAATACCCCCTAGGTTCCAACACAATGGTGAGAGATTTGGCAATGCATGGTGATAGCAACCTCAACTTTGATTATCATGTGTCCACAGTGGTAAGGAAGGCCTTTTACTTTGCACACCTCATAAGTAAGGCCATAGCATCCAAGGTTAAAGATGTTATCAGTCCACTATACTCCTCCTCCATCAGACCAGTAATAGAGTACAATGCTCCCTTTTGCATGTACCTCAGCAGACACCTGCAGCAGCTAGTGAGATCTAAGAGTTTTCTCACCAAGAAAATCCAAGGACTTCAACACATGACCTACATGGACAGACTGAAGGCCCTGTCACTGTACTCTGTATTGTATAGACTGCCGAGAGGCGACTTGTGTGTGTGTGTGTGTGTGTGTGTGTGTGTGTGTGTGTGTGTGTGTGTGTGTGTGTGTGTGTGTGTGTGTGTGTGTGTGTGTGTGTGTGTGTGTGTGTGTGTGTGTGTGTGTGTAGCTGTTATTACTATAGCCTCAACAAACACTGTTGATATAATCAGCTGTATCAGATGTTTGGATATGCAGTCAACCCACCAGGCCAGGCAGACATCACCTCCTCCTATACAAGACAGATTGCACTGACATGGCTTTTAATCTATCCACATACATCATGGCATGGTTTGTAGGCCTTGTGTTATCTTGCTGAAAAAGCCCTGTGGTATCTCCAGCTGCTACATGTGTCTGTAGGGGTACATGCAAAAGAGAGCATTATGTTGTATTAATGTTCTGATGAGGTTTGACTACAGTGCTTTGATACAATCCTAAGATCTGAATATGATGGCATGACTTATGATGTCCACTATATGTTTGTCCTGGAAAATCATTAGAGACGTTAGAAAGTAATGATACATATTGCAGTTTTTGACTTCACAACCCTTACAAGAGGATTCACTATACAGCTGTGAAATTTTGATGTTATCAGTTGTCTAATCTAACTTTCCAAGGCCAGTATACATCAAAGGTGCAATGAGCAGTTCAGCAATCCAAAAGCAGATATACTAAGCAGTAAAAGTTATGTACGCACCCTGAGCATCAGAAACAGCTTTTGTATCCCTGAATCCAAATGATAGAAAACAGGGATATGGCACAGTTATCATCACTTGCACAGGGTATTGTGTGGGGGTCATTACAGAGAGAAGCTAGAAAGTAATGATGCACATTGCAGTTTCTGACTTCACAACTTTTATAAGAGGATTCACTATACAGTTGTGAAATTTTGATGCTATCAACTGTCTAACTTTCCAAGGCCGATATAAGTCAAAGGAACAATGAGAAGTTCAACAACACAAATGCACATATACTAAGCACTAAGTTAGTTTTGCACCCTGAGCATCAAACACAGCTTTTATATCCCTGAATCCAAAAGATAGAAAACAAAGTTATGGTACAGTTATCATCACTTGCACAGGGTGTTGTGTGGGTAAAAGGAAGCCTAGGCTGATACAAAAGGCTGGTGAGTGTGTGTGTGAGTAAGAAGGAGAAGAAGGCACAAAATTATCAATGAGAATATTTCTTCTAAATGAAATTTAAAGGTCTTGCTGTTAACGCTAGGAGTCTTAGCATGAAACTGCACTAATTGCAACCATTCCTCGCTCTTGAGGATGCTGACATTTGTGCAGTCACTGAAACCTGGTTCTAAGCTGAGGAGAGCACCCCAGTATTACCAGGATACTCATCCTACCATAATTTCAGACCCCAGACAGAGGGCTACAAAGCCAAAGGAGGTGGAGTTTCAATATTTATCAAAGACATACACACCTCCAGGCCAGTCAAACAGTATGATGCAAAGGAGACACTCCAAGTACAGTTAACTGCTGACGAAACACCTATTCAAATCATAGCTAGTTACAGACCCCCAACCATGACTCAGGACGCCCACTCCACCTATCTGGACTTACTTGAATCTATCAAGATTCAACCCTTTAACCTGATCCTGGGTGACTTTAACTACTCAATGCATTGTATCAGCTGGTTGACACCCCCCAAGAGAGGTGAAAATATCCTAGACCTGGTACTAACCATCATGAGTAGTCACTGTAGCACCCCTACAGTGTTATCCTTCTTGGTAAGATCTGACCATAAAGTGATCACTTTTGAAGGTCACCATCTCTCCTGACCCCCCCCCCCACCATTGTCAGGGTCAAACAAAAAAACTTTTCCAAAGCTGACTACAATCTCCTGAGAGCAGGTATAAGCAGCTTCACAGCCACCGTCCCTTCAGTTGGAACTAGTACTATTGTCCAAACCTACATCAAAAAACTATATGAGCACCTACATAGCTGTATGGACTCAGCAATACCTGACAGGACCAAATAATCTTCTTCAAGGAAGAGTAAACCTGCCTGGTGGACAGTAGCAATAAACCAACTCTATAATAAAAAGAAAAAAAATTGCTGTCCAGGGCCAAGAAGGAGCAGGTGCCAAGTTGTAAGCAATCTCTCCATTGTCTCAATAAATAAATAAGGTCAATGGTGAAAATCCTCTAAGGATAATTTCACGTCCAAATTGGCCACCTCCACTAAGGACAATCACAAGGCCTTCTTCACATACATCTGTAGTTTCAAGGTTAACACCAAAATCTGCTCTGAACTGGTGGTCAACACCACATGCACAAAAGCCATAGATATAGCCAACCTGCTGGCAGACAGATTCAGTGAAAACTTCACCGCCCTATCCCTCCCATCAGTAAACCAGGACATCCATAGCACCTGCCCCCCCTCCCCTCATCACCAGGGAGCAGGTCTTTAATGCTCTCTCAAAGGCAAAAAATGCAGTCTCCATGGAACCTGACAACATCCCTTGCCGTGTCATACATGAACTCAGGTCTGAGTTCTCAGCTCCATTAGGCACCCTATTCAACCAAAGCCTGAGCACTGGCTTTGTCCCAGCTGAATGGAGGACAGCCACTGTCATCCCTCTACACAAAGGTGAAGCATCAACTGACCCAGGCAATTATAAGCTCATCAGCCTAATTAGCCTGATCTGCAAGGCCATGGAACTCATTATCATGGATCTTATAAAGAAGGACATTGTCAATTTCCAAAAGCCTGACCACACACTATTTGGTTTTGTGAAAGGGAGATCATGCCTGTTAAAGTTGGTCGACTTTTTTGAAAACAGTCACCAAACCCTTGGATGAGAGAAAGATGATGCACACCACCTACCTTGACCTAGCCAAAGCCTTCAACAGTATTCCCCACTTACGCATAATAGTTAAATTCTCCCAGCTAGGTATCAACTCATATGTTACCAAATGGGTAGCTAAGTGGATCACTGATAGAATCTACTCAGCCAAAATAGGGGAAAACACCTCTAGTAGTAGACCCATAATGAGCAGTGTACGCCAAGGATTGGTCTTGAGGCCTCAACTTTTTGGGATATACTTTTTTGAGGTGCAAGTCAAAACCACTGGTCTGTGACTGACCAAGTTTGTAGGTGACTGCAAGCTGGTCACTGTTTTAAATTCCCTAGTGATGTGAACATCCTCCAACAGGGCCTTACCCAAACTAATAACTGGTGCCAGAAGCATGGCCTCAAACTGAATGACAAGAAATGCATCATTATCCCCTTTAAGGAATAATGGTGTCCCCACTAATGATTACATTAATAACAATGTACTAATCATGCAATCAGTCATGAGGGACTTGGGCACCCAGGTTGATAGCAACTAGACTTTTGACCACCACATTGCCTCCCCTGTACAGAAGGCTATCTACATGGCCCACCTCATAAGTAAGGGTGTTTTATCCAGGAGCAAGGAGGTCATAACATCCTTGTACTCCTCCCTTATTTGACCCATTATCAAGTACAATGCCCCCTTCGGCATGTACCTTTACAAGCACATGCAGCAACTGCAGAGACCACAGAGGTTCTGGACCAGAAAAATCCAGGGTCTCAAACTCCTGCCCTATACAGATAAGCTAAAATCCCTGTCCCTCTACTCAGTCTTGTACAGATTGCTCAGATGTGACCTGTGTCTGACATACAAAGCCATCTCAGACCCACCCTTGATGGAGTCACTGCATATCCGTAAGTCAAACTCCACTCACACAACCCAAACGCAAGGCCTTAACCTGGTCTGTGACATTACTAGAACTTGGCAGGATAGATTTGTGTCCCAAAGACTCCCCCATTTGTGGAATAAACTCCCTCTCCATCGTAAGCAGAGTACCTCACTAGCACTCTTTAAGAGGAACCTGGATAACTGGATGGGAAACAGAAAATACACCCCTGGGATCCTCCCTGTCTCCCTGCTGGACAGGGAAAACAGGTGCTGACTTTGTGGGAACATGGCCGAAATTCTTGGCTAGGCTTATAAGGGCCTCTTGGCCAATAGCCTAGTATCATCCTAACCTTTGAATCTATAAGAAGCCAGACATTGGGATAAAACAACAAATGGCCAGTAAGACAAAATAAGTAACTGTGTATGTGTCTGTAGGGGTCATCCAGGTGAAATTGGTTTGTGAGTGTCTGCATTTAAAACAGCTAAGCTCTGTGCTAGCTCTATGCTTTGGTCTGTTGGACAGGTGTAAGCCATGCATGGTAGAGGTGTAAGTTCATCGTTGTCATCACTGACCATGAGAACTGGCTCTGCCAGGAGTTGCACTCATGCCTCCATGCCCAAGTTGAGATGCACTGCTGCTACCAGAATGTGACTGATGTCTGCTGAATGAGCTTACTTCACAGGGATGCCAGGACCATGACCCAATGTTCTGCCCTGTCTGGGTGTGGACAGCACCCTCACTAATGGAGCCATGGAAGTACTGCCACTATGGGAGCGTGATAGGGCACAGCCACATTGGCTGACAGCAGATGATGTGGCTGACCTACGCCCATGAGGATGCTATTCCCCTCCCAGCAGTTGTTCCATCACAGATGTCCTGAAAGGAGATACTGCCAGCCCAGCTATATGAAATTTTATAAATAATTATATGTCATTGGTGAATATTGAAATTGATATTTAAGATGCTTGTGTTACAACTGTATTAGAACTGTATGTTATGTGTATATCAAACTGTCGGTACAGGAATGTGTGTTGAAAAGGGTTTATAAAGTACTGAGCTTCAAAATGTAACCATAGTGTACCCTACTGGAAAACAACAGAAATGTACATGCACTATTGTAACTGTTTAAATGTATATATTGTAACAGTGGAAACTGGAACACAAGAGGTTAACTTCAGAAAAATAGCTGAAATTAAATTACTTTATGGCAGCAAGGAGACATAATGTCTAAAACTAGGAAACATTCTGTATTGTCTTGGAAGTGTTTTATTGTTGTATGACATCCAACAACTGCGCAGATCTGACAAAAAGCCCTTGTCTATGTATTTTCACATTGGGATGCTAAATACTGCTAGCATTCAGCAGTGGGGGGGTTGACCTGGGATAGAGTTAGATGACAAGAAATTATGTCATTTTGCAAGCAATCCCAGCAGGAATGTTTGAGATATTAATTTAAGAACTCTCTGAGAGAGAGCATTCTGGATTTTGTCTTTGATCTGACAACATCAAGATTCACTCACCACATCTGTCTTGCTGCTCTTAAGTAACTTTCTAGGTTATAGTAATTCTCTTAGATATAGTCAGGAATTTAGCAAAGCTTAGCTTAGATATTTTTCTTTATTTATTTGAGACTGTCCTGCAATGTTGTTTTAAATATTTCCTGTGATTTTGAACTCTGCAGTCACTGTAAATATATTCTGAGTATTTTCTTATTTTAATATTTATTATTAAATATATTTAAACCGTTTGCTGTGGCTGATCTTTTGTAGAGATATTTAAGTTCTGAGAGTACTTGCATATTTATTTGGTGACACTGTGGGTCCACTCCTAATAGCCTTTCTCTTGTTCAAACTACCATTTGTATTGATAGTAACATTACACAGCAAGATTGGACACCCTTTGTTAAGGGCCTTAAAGTAGCTGATAAAGTGATGGCTGGTGGCAGTAATAACTACCTTATAGTCTGGGTAGAAGGGGCATAGCTAATAAACCTGTACCAGCCTTTCCCAGGTGTGTGTGTGTGTGTGTGTGTGTGTGTGTGTGTGTGTGTGTGTGTGTGTGTGTGTGTGTGTGTATAAAACAAATCTTCAAGAGTATATGTATCAGCTACTTGGGCAGGGACACAAAGCACTGTTTGGACAGAGAGAGTATTGGAGGTCTTGGCTTGGCCAATCAGCTGAGTTCTCATCTCTATAGCTGTGCCAGTGGGGAGTCTTATTGGGGATCTGGAGAAAGAGGGAGAAACCAGCCCCGGACTCACTGTGGTCTGGGTGTGCTCTTAAGGGAAATTACACTCGATGCAGAGCTGCTTCTGGAAATAATGTGTGTACCAGTAATCCTCCCAGTGTATGTCTCCCACTGGTGCCAGTGTTGAGGATTGAGGCTCCTTGATTACTGTTCCAATGGTGGGGCTTCACATTTATTGGTTGGCATTGGTGGGATATCCACATATTAGGATCCAGTGGTGTGGATATTGAATTCCTGTAGCCTGTCAACAGTGGTCACTAAAGAAGGTGTTTGCACTCTCAGCCAGGTACACAGTGAACATTCAGAGTTTCATATCATAATAGTGTTATTTTTTGTAGCTTTGTTAGCCAGAAAGAGCAGTTGACTGAGATGTGCCAGGACAAAGGACTGGTGCATGCAAACCTGACTAAAGTAGAAATGATTGCAGCCTTAACCACAGCTACATCACAGACCAGCAACCAGGAGGACAACCTAACTGGCCTTGGGGATGTACAATTTTCAGAAAATGGACATTTCAACTTTGCCTTAGAGGACTTAAAAATCCATCTAGAGTTAAAGAGACTTGAACTAGAGGCCAAACGGTTGCAGCATTGGGAGGCTGAAGAAAAGGAGAAACAGATGGCATTAGAATCATGAGAGAGACTGAAACATCTGGAAGCTAAAGAAAATGAGAGGCAGAGGCAACATGAAAAGGAGATGCTGACTCTTCACCGGGGTCATGGAGGACAAGGGGAAGGAAATAACCAAATCACAGAAGCAGTAAAGGTCAGTAAATTTCTTCCACAATTTACAGAGGGTGATAATTTTGACAGTTTTATTCATATGTTTGAAAGGGTTCATAAACAGTATAATGTTGACCAAGGGCTCTGGGTATTGTTCCTGACTCCTTTACTCCATGGTAAAGCTGTAACTTCTATTTCTAAATTGTCTGATACTGACTGCTTAAATTATAATACTGTTAAAAATTGTTTATTAGAGTGTTTTAAATTAACACTTGAAGCTTACAGAAAAAAACTTTAGTGAGCATAGACGCAAGGCAGATGAAAGTGTGTGTGAATATATTGCTGAGTTAAGCACTTGTTTTCACAGATGGGTGAGTGGGTGTCAGATCACCACTTTTGAAGGGCAGCCAGAACTTTTGGTGAGGGAACAAGCCCTTAGCACTTTGCCTGAGGACATGATAGGGAATGTTATACCACAGATGATTTGGGGAAAAAGGGAGACCTATACCTAGCAAGCAGGGTATCACTGTGTAAGAAAGGGATACTCAGTGCTGCTCATGGGTCTTAGGGAATCCATGGTGGGAAGCCTAAATTGCCCCAACAGAGTCCACCAGTAGCAGGGGAAGCCACTAGTTCAGGTAGATCACCAGGACCAAGGGTTAAATGTTTTAAATGCAAACAGTGGGGCCATGTAGCATATAGATGTCCACAGAGGCAAAATGGGGAACAAAAGGTGGGAGAGACAGTAAGTGGGAATTACAGAATACCAGCATTAAGTTGTCTGGAGACAACAACGGTACCAAATGACCACAAGAGCTAATATCCTTAGTAGATGGGAAACAGGCCACTGCTAAGATAGACACATCTTCTGACCTAACCATTCTGAAGCCTGCAATGGTTAAAGAAGAGCACAATTTGCTTGGGCAGTCTACTCCAGTCAGAGCTTTAGGAGGGACCCCATCCGAAATACCTATGGCTATGGTTCACCTTGACATGGAGGGTGGGAAAGGAAGCAAGCAAGTATGTAGGTGTGTTTGAGGATGTCCTGATAGGGAATGATTTTCATAATGCAGTACCTTGTGTGCATACAGTGACACGCTGTCAGGCTTAGAGACAAGCATATGGGTCTGGTAGCCTAGGGGGACCCAGACAGATGGAACCCAGACAGATGGCAAACTTGAAGCCAGGACTGGTGTGGTTACTTCAGAGAGGGAGCTACTCTGTAGCAGTGAGACTGAAGGTGAGCCACAACTACTGATGGGTAATGATGTTCCCTTTGACAGAGTGGTTGCAAGGGCAGAGGTGAGTAGTAGTACCCAGACTGACAGTGAGGCACCACAGTCAGAAAATACCAGACTTGCTGTGGAAGGGGACCTGGGAAGGGTTGCCAAGAGAGAGAGAGTTGAAACAGGCTCAGGTCTCATACCGTACATTACAAGGCCTGAGGAATGTAGCTAGTGAGGTACCTGATTGTCAAGGAAAAGGGGAATGTGTATGCTGGGACAAAGGGTTAATGTATAAAGAGTGGAACCCTGAGGGAGGGCTAGAGGGTGAGAGAATACAGAAGTTCATAGTGCCCAAAGCCTAGCATCTGGCACTTCTAGCCATAGCCCATGACATTCCCTTTGCAGGTCATATGGGCATAAAGTGTACAAAGAGACATATTATGCAGAACTTTTATTGGCCGGGGATTTCCAGAGATGTAACAGGGTACTGCAGGACCTGTGAGCAGTGCCAAAAGGTAGGAATGTTAGGAGACAAGGTGAAAGCTCTTTTGGTGCCTTTGCCTGTGATTGAGAAGCCATTTCAGAGGGTAGCTGTGGATATTGTGGGGACTTTGAGTACCCCAAGTTCTACAGGGAAGAAGTATATCCTAGTGGTAGTAGATTATGCTACCAACTACCTGTCTCCATAGGGGTTCCCCAAGGATCCATCCTTGGACCCCTACTCTTCTCTGTTTTCACCAATAATCTAGCCTCTGCCACCAAACATGGCACACTCATACAATACGCAGATGACTCAACCATCATCTGCTCAGCCCAGTCCCTACCCAAACTGCAAAAAGTCACACAGGAAGCCTTTTCCTCTGTTGAAACTTGGTTATCCGATGCCCAATTAATACTCAACCCAAACAAAACTAAACTAGTCATCTTCCAACCCACCAAACATACTCAAAACAACTTTCACTTTAACATCACAGCAAAAGACAACACCACTATATACCCAACTGAACACACCAAATTACTAGGAGTGGAAATAGACAATAAACTAAAATTTGACATTCACATATCCATGACCATAAACAAGTCAACAAAAAACTAGGAGCATTCTACAGAAATAAGCAACTTCTCACCAAAGCAGCAAAGATTTCAATAGCAAATTCCCACCTTATCTCCACCCTACTTTATGCCTTTCCAGTATATACGAACCTAAGGCAATGCGATCTAAACAAGCTAGAGACCTGCTACAACAAAATCACCAAATTCGCCACAGGGACATCCTACCGTAGTCACCACTGTCTCTCACTTGCTGAACTGGGCTAGCTTGAACTCCCTCACCTCCTTCAATGGTATCAACTCTCACTCACCCACAAACTAGTAAACCATCCACTAAATGTCCCATCCCTCCAGAATCTACTCCAACCCTATCGCACCACCAGACCACTAAGATCCAGCAAAAAAATCACTTGCAGATCACTAAAGCCAATAACTCTGCTGGTGAAGCACTATTCTCTTGCACCATAGCCACATTATGGAACTTCCTCCCACCCACAATTACCTCCATACCATCATGTACCCACTTCAAAACTTTACTAAAACCGCACCTAAAAACATGCTGGCTATGCCCTTGCAACTCCCACTCTAATATCACCCACCCCATCCAACCACTACCTTTCTTTGCACTCCACTAACTACCTTGATTATAGCAGCTCAGATGCTCATAAGCCTAGTACTTATTATACAGCAGGAATTTCTTATTGTTAACATTTGTTAATGTCTGTTATGTACTTCACAGATAAAGATTCTAGTTGTCTACTGATGTACTATGTTCTTCATCTGTAAATATGTTGTAAGTAATTGCTATGTAAATTGTTAATCGCTATGTAATCCAATGTAACTACTGTCTGTTTATTTTAAGTGTGGAGCTTTTCTCCCCTGGCCTCCGCTGAAAATGGACCTACATCCAGTCAGACACTCCCGGTCAACAAATATAAATAAATAAATAAATAAATAAATAAATAAATAAATAAAATAAATACCCTGAGGCAGTGGCTCTGTCCTCCATTGAGGCAGAAAAGGTGGCAAATGTTTTCTTAGAAATTTACAGCAAGGTAGGCTTTCCAAAATAATATTGACTGACAGAGGTGCCAATTTTATGTCAGACCTGTTGGCCTGACTGTGGAAGCACTGTAGGGTGAAGCATCTAAAGAACACCCCTATCATCCCCAGACTAATAATCTGGTTGACAGGTTAAACTCTATACTAAAGACCATGTTACGGGCATATGGAGACCAGATAAGAGGGAGTGGGACAAATATTTGCCCCATCTGTTGTTTCCTGTGCTCCAGGAATCCACAGGTTTTTCACCTTTGAGTTGCTGTATAGGCATAGTGTGAGGGGACCTCTAGATTTGACTCATGATGAGTGGGAGGGTGAGTGTAAATCCCACAAGGAGTCTGTTGTGGCATATGTTCTAAACCTCAGTACAAGGCTCAGAGAACTCATGGGCTTGACCCAGTAGAACCTGGAAGAATCCCATCTGCGAAAAAAGGTCTGGTATGACACAAATGCTCAAGTTAGAGAGTATGCTGTGGGGCAGCATGTTATGGTTCTCATTCCTGTTAGGCCCAACAAGCTGCAGGCAGCTTGGGAGGGACCCTTCATGGTGGTAAGAGTGGTCAGTGATTTTAACTACATGGTAGAACTGCTAGGCAGGAGGCAGGGGCACAAATTGTACCATGTTAACATGCTGAAACCTTACCATGATAGAAAGACCCTTGAGCTGAGTATTTGCAGTAAATGGCAGGAGGAATTTGAGGGGGATATGGTGAATGATGTCCTCACTGACACCTCAGTGGAAGGGGTAGCAATGTCCCAGCAGCTATCCGCTACCCAGGTTCAAGAAATCTGAGCGGTGTTGCAGGAGTTTGGGAGCATGTTCACTGGGAAACCAGGGTGCACCCACCTGGTTCAGCATCTTGTGGATACAGGACACCAAAGGCCTATTAAACAGGCCCCTTATAGGGTGCCTGAGAGAGTCAAACAGACTCTGAGGGAGTAGATACAGGAAATGTTGGAACTAGGGGTAATCCAGGAGTCCATCAGTCCCTGGGTCTCTCCAGTGTTGCTGGTACCAAAGAAGGATGGCAGCATCAAGTTCGGTGTGGACTACAGGAAATTAAATAGCCACACAGAGTCAGATGCTTACCCCATGCCTAGGACAGATGAAGCCCTAGAGCAGCTTGGTGGGCAAAGTATCACTATTGATCCTATCAAGGCCTACTGGCAGGTGCCGTTGACTCTCAATGCTAGATAGAGGTCAGTCTTTGTGACTCCTTTTGCCTTGTAAGAGTTCACAAAGATGCCATTTGGGATGGGAAAATTCCACAGTGACATTCCAGAGTCTGGTAGATCATATCCTAGCAGGAGCAGGAGATTTTGCCCTTGCTTTCCTGGATGATATTGCCATCTACAGCCATTTCTGGCAAAAGCACCTTCCACATGTCAGAGAGGTGCTGGGAAGACTACATAGGGCAGGGTTGACCATTAAGCCCAGTAAGTGTCAGGTGGGTATGGCAGAGGTCTCCTACCTGGGACATAGAGTGGAGAGTGGTAAGATCAGACCAGAACCTGCCAAAGTGGAAGCTGTTACCAAAAAGCAGGTGATGGCGTTCTTAGGGACAGCAGGGTACTACAGAAAGTTTGTCCCTAATTATAGTACCATAGCTGCACCCCTCACAGACCTGATAAGAAAAAAAGCAGGCCAGATGAGGTAGTGTGGATCCCAGCATGTGAGCAGGCATTGCAGAAGTTTAAAGGAGCTTTGAGAGGACCCCATGTGTTAGCCAGTCCAGACTACAGCAAAACATTTGTTGTGCAGGTGGATGCTTCAGTGCTTCAAACCATGGGGTGGGGGCTGTACTTAGTCAGGTTTCCTCAGAGGGAGAAGAGCACCCAGTGGAATATCTCAGCTGTAGTCTCCAACCCAGGGAGGAATGCTATGCAGCTGTAGAAAGAGAATATCTAGCCATAGTGTGCTCACTGCAGAAACTTCAGTCTTAACTAAATAGAAGGAAATCCACTCTAGTTACAAACCACAATATCTTAACATGGCTACATTGAACCAGCCAGCAAAATCCTAAGCTACTGAGGTGGAGCCTAGGGTTGTAGGTGTATGATTTGACAATGCAGCACCACAGTGGGCTTAGCAATGCCAACACAGATGGGCTCTCAAGAAAGGAAATGGGGTAATATATTCACAGATAGGCTCATCCCTGTCAAGCAATGTTTATCAATAGTCATTTGAAAATTTAGCTCGAGTCTTCGAGGGAGGAAGAAGTGTCATGAAATGAGATACTGCCAGCCCAGCTATCTTGAATTTTGTAAATAATTATATGTCATTGCTGAATACTGAACTGATCTGTGTAAGATTCTTGTGTTACAACTGTATTAGAACTGTATGTTATGTGTATATCAAACTGCTGATACAGGAATGTGTGTTGAAAGGGGTTTGTAATGTATAGAGCTTAAAAACGTAACCACAGTATACCCTACTGAAAAAGAACAGAAATGCACATGCACTATTGTAGCTGTTTTAATGTATATATTTTAACAGTGGAAACTGGAACAGAAGAGATTAACTTCAGAAAAATAGCTGAAATTAAATTACTTTATGGCAGCAAGTAGACATAATGTCTAAAACTGGGAAACCTTCTGTATTGCCTTGGAAGTGTTTTATTGTTTTATGACTTCCAACAGCTGCACAGATCTGAGGAAAAACCCTTGTCTATGTATTTTCACAGGTGGATGCTAAATACTGCTAGCTTTCAGAAGCAGGGGTTTACCTGGGATATAATCAGATGATAAAAAATTATGTCATTCTGCAAGCTATCCCAGCAGTAACATTTGAGATATTAATTTAAGAACTCTCTGAGAGAGCATTCTGTATTTTGTCTTTGACCTGACAACATCAAGATCCACTCACCACATCTGCCTTGCTGCTGTTAAGTAAGTTTCTAGGTTACAGTAATTCTCTTAGGTATAGTCCAGAATATAGCAAAGCTTAGCTTAGATATTTTTCTTTATTTATTTGAGACTGTCCTGAAATGTTGTTTTAGATATTTCCTGTGATTTTGAACTCTGCTGTCACTATAAATATATACTGAGTATTTTCTTGTTATTTTAATATTTATTATTAAATATATTTAAACATTTCAATGTGGGTGATCTTTTGTAGAGATATTTAAGTTCTGAGAGTACTTGCATATTTATTTGGTGACACTGTGTGGGCTACTCCTAATAGCCTTGCTCTTGGCCAAACTACCATTTGTATTCATAGTAAAATTACACAGTAAGATTGGATACCCTTTGTAAAGGGCTGATAAAGAGGTGGCTGGTGGCAGTAATAACTACCTTATAGTCTGGGCAGAAGGGGGCATAGATAGTAAACATGTGCCGGCCTTTCACAGTTTTGTGTGTGTGTGTGTGTATGTGTGTGTGTGTGTGTGTGTGTGTGTGTGTGTGTGTGTGTGTGTGTGTGTGTGTGTGTGTGTGTGTGTGTGTGTGTGTGTAAAACACATTTTCAAGAGAGCGTGTGTCAGCTACTTGGGCAGGGACACAAATCACTGGTTTGACAGAGAGATTGTTGGAGGTCTTGGCTTGGCTACTCAGCTGTGATCTCAACTCTATAGCTGTGCCAGTGGGGAGTGTTACTGGGGATCTGGAGAAAGAGGGAGAAACCACCTCTGTATTGACTGTGGTCTGTGTTTGCTCTTAAGGGAAATTGCACTTGATGCAAGGAGCTGCATCTGGAAATACTGTGTGTGTACCTGCCACCCTCCCAATGTACATCCCTCATTGGTGCCAGTGGTGAGGATTGAGGCTCCTTGAGTAATGGTCCAGGGGTGAGGTGTTACAATAGAAACTGCTCTTTCCATGACAGACACCCCTTGGTCCATCATAGACACCCCTCGTTCCAACATGTCATTCATCTGATCTAGTGAATAGACAACATGATGGAGACAGTCACGCATGTCAGACTGTGCCACATCCACAACCCTGAGCATTTTCCTTGAGCACATATGTCAACATGCCTGCACCTCCATGATGGCCCTAAACATACATTGAGTGGCACCTCACCTTCACTTTGGCTATGGCCAGACTCTACAGGCACTGAAGCCACAATATCCATGCTTCCCTAATCAATGTCCTTACTCTTCACCTGTCCAATATCTGTGGGCTTAGTGGACTGGGTCAGCGTAGTCCTACTAGCTGTGTCTGATGGAAATGTAGGGGATGGCTGTATATCAACCTCTGTGTCAGACTCAACCTCTGCACTCCCCAACTGTGCCTCTGTTTGGCAACCATCATCATCAGATTCCGCTGATACACCGACAAGAGGTGGCACAGGGCCCACACACCCACTGTCATGAACACCTGTGATAAAAAACAAGAAACACAGGAATACATTAATACCTGCAGTATATATTCTAACAAACTAACAGTGCTACCACTATTAAAGGCAGTACAGCAATACACACAACAGGACTGTGATCAAAATCATGCAATACAATATTTCTTTAAATTGCTCAGCAGTACTGACATAATAATGTTTGGTTCACCATCTGCAGAAGATATCCTGCTCTGTACTCCAGACGCTCCTGAAAGAAGAGAAAAGGTAGCGAATCAGTATTACCCACTGGAGAAACATAAAACAGTCTACAGATATGAAATACTAATAACAGGCAGGATGCAAAACAAGGAGAGTTACAAGAGCAACATATCCTGCTTGTGCCGTAACAGAAAATCACCTTTGCTTCCCCCTAAAAGAGCAGTCCATTCTTGTTTGTGCCATAACAGCAACTCATCTTTGCCCCTGCCCCCCACAAAAGAACAGGCAAATGATCCATTTTGATAACATCTTTGAAATGCTAAAAGTGCTATCAAAGGACCTGCACCTGAAACATTTCTACATATTTATCACACACCATATTCCATTTTCATGTATTAGCAATCTTGTGTACTTCTGAAATAGGTTGACAAACATGCCCATGCCATCAGCACACTTCTAACTAATGAATATAGATAAAAGTATGAAAGCTTTTACTTCACATTATTCTTAAATATATTCCAGCATATGCAGAATGTAGTTGACAAAATGGGAGCATACCTGCTGAAGTTCAGTACTCCTATGTACAGAAATGTCCTGAAAAAAAAATTTTTTGCAGTCTTCCAAACATACACAAATCTCATCATCAGTTTGGCTAGCTACATGTTTGCCTTTTTATAATGGTGTAGATATTAATGAATTGCATCTGTCTTTGTCTGTGTTTCATATATGCTAATTACAGCATAAGCAGCTGGATTGCATGCTTATCAACCAATCCAACATGGTGGAGATATTTAACAAGCTATAAAGCATCCATGTAGATTCCATGCAGTTTTTTCCTGCAGATGTTAAAATATTTGCAGTACAGATATGGAAAGTCTACACACAGAAAGTTAGGGGCTGCTGCTGCTTTAATCCACTTCCGTGTGTTAGAGGCTGAAGCCAATGCTGCTGCTGCTGCCAATAGACCTAGGCTGGAAAGGGGAAGAGTTGTCAGGGTATGTTTAACTTATCACAACCTATATGACGTGGACATGGTAGAGCTTTACAGAGTGGACAGGGACACACTACAGGAACTCTGTGACTTCTGCTGCCCTCACGTCAGAGCCAGAGCCAACCAAGAGGAAAACATTCCAGTAGAGACTAAAGTATGTGTAGTCCTTAGAATCTAATTTACAGATACCTTTCAGAGACCAACAGGGAACATGCTGGGGATATCACAGGCACCACCATCCAGAATCCTCCACCAATCCCTGGATGCTATGCTCCAACATTCCAGTGAGCACATGTATTTTCCCTGTAGCTCTGAGGAGGGGGCCAGAAATAATCAACAGTTCTACAATGTAGTGCTCATCCCTGAAGTGCTGGGTGCCATAGATTGCACTCATATAGAAATGAAGGCAACACCTGGGGAACAGTGTAAGTTCTAGATTAACAGAAAGGGCTACGAACTATCAAGTTGTGTGTAATGCCAAGGGAATCATCTTGAATGTGTGTGCTGGCAACCCTGGCAATTAATACTACTCACATATATGGCACACCTCCCAACTGTACCAGATGTCTGCTGGGGGGTATCCCACAGGGTCATTTAGTGGTGGATGAAGGCTATGCACTGGAACTGTGGCTGATGACACCATCAGAAATGCACACACACCCACAGAAGAATGCCTCAATGAGTCAGATGCTCAAAGCAGAAATGTCATAGAGCATGTGTTTGGGCAGCTAAAGTCATACTTCCAATGCCTAGATACATCTGAGGGAGTCCTGGAGTACAAACCAAGGACATGTACAGACGTCTTCACAGTATGTGCCATGCTACACATATAATCCTGTGGAAACAGCTGCAGCAGGAGCAGCAAGGGGAAGGAGTACACATCCCACCACCAGTGCCAAGGTCACCACAGTCACAGGCAGATGAGGAGAGAGAGGGTGAGCCACCAGCTGTTTTAAGTGTAGGCAGACATAGATGTACTTAGTAAGCCCTTGCATTGACTAACAGACAATGCATAGCACATACACTCACCAACTAGGGGCCTAAAACTTTCCTCCTCCTCACATATATATATTAACAGTGATGCCAGGCAACTCATACATCCTTTACCTTCCCATGTATTGGATGCGTACTGCTTGCATCTGACAGAGTCAGCCCTGAAGTAACACTGTGGGAACTGATGCATGTACAAGGTAAGTCCTGAACCTGGAGTGTATTGTTTAACTCATTCACTCCAGTGCAACTATTTTGAGTATGTACCTTTAACTCCTAGTGGATGTGGCCTGAGCCTTTAAAAATTAAATTATCACCTTACAATTCTAACAAATAATCATTGACAGAGGTCAAATATCAATACAATTGTGTTTGCCATCATGTATGCTTCAAGATAAAATATTTTTAAACCTTGTATGTAGCATGGTTTTGGAATTATTAATGCAAATATGCATAAGTAATATTTGACGCCTAGAGGAGCAGTAGGAGTTAACTGCAGATGCACCTGGAGGTGTCACTCAGATGTAATGAGTTAATAATATTATGTCATATTCTTGTATTTCATCACTTGGTACAGAAAGCAAGTAAAAGGTGGGAGATTTGTACAAAAATGACCTTAACATGTGACAGCAGAGACTTATTTGATTTATTGTGATGATAGGCGGTACTGCCAGCTATGCCAGAAGAAGTAGGACAGTGGATGTGTAACATATACAAGCACAACTAGCTGGGATTTCATAAATAATTATGTCATGTGTATATCAAACAAACTTGCACAGCTGCTTGTGTTGAAAAATGTATTTGTAAAGCTGCTTGTGTTAAAAATGTGTCAACAGTGTGCCCTGCTGGGCAGCAAAGAAATGTATATACATTATTGTAATTGTTTAAATGTATATATTGTAACAGAGGATACTGGAAGAGTAGAGGTTTATATCAATTCTCCTGATTTTGAGAAATAATAAGAAAATGTAATTACTGGGCCTAGGCCATAAAGATGTTATCTCACAGTTTTGAATGAAGTCAGAGATGAAATGTTTGTAATAAGTATGGTATATTAGCTCCTGTAGGAAAAGTGGACATGTTTTATGGTTTTATGACTTCCAGGAGCTGCAGCAGATCTTAGCAAGACTGTGTGTGTGTGTATTATTGACACATAGGTGCTAAATCCTAGCAGTTTCTAGCAATGGGGGAGTTACATGGGAACCAGCAGTCAGATGACCAGATGTATGTGATGTCATTCTGTACAGAAATAATGTTTTAATATTAGAGGAGACTGAAGTCTCAGCAGCAGTCTTGCAACCTGACATACAAAAATCCTTCACCTACTTCATCTTGCCTTGTTCTAGTAAGTGAATCAGGGAATAGTAATTCTTTAGTTTAGTCAAGGAAAATATAATGAGATAAGTTAAATACTGCTTTTCTGTAACTGTGTGAATCTAGTCATCTGTGTTATTTTAATATTTCCTGTGATTGAAACTCTGGTGTTTACTGTAAATAGATATTTAGTATTTTCATGTTCTTTTATTATTTATTATTAAATATATTTAAATTTCTCATTGTGTTTTTTCCTTCTGGAAAATATTTAAGTTTTGAGAGTATTTGCTTATATTTATTCATTGATAACTCTGACCACTCATGAAAGGCTTGCTATTTTGTCAGTAGTACCATTTGTATTACTATTAATTTTACTATGTACCCATGGTGGTGGTGCTGCGGTAGCATTGTCGCTGTCCGGTTCGATTCTCAGCTAGAGCGTCTTCTGTGTGGAGACATGCGTGAATGGGCGTACCTTCGTTGAAGGTTGTGCATCAGGGCTGGTAACTCAGCACATAAAAATCAACTACCAATCATTAGCGGACCGGAGTTCCGCTGTGGCGACCCCTAACCGGGGAAAGCCGAAAGACACAACAATGAATTTTACTATGTATAATTGGGTACCCTTTTAAGAGCCTTATAGTAACTGACTGGAGGCTGCAAATCTACCTTATAGTCTGGGCAAAGTTGATAAAGTGGGTAATCTGTGCCAGCATTTCCCAAGTGTGTGTGTGTGTGTATGTGTGTGTGTGTAACACATTTGTCATATGTGTGTCAGCTACTTGGAGCTACAGTGCTTTCACAGAGAGACTGGTGGATGACTTGGCTTGGACACTCGGCTGAGGAATTATTATTTATTATTTATTTATTTATTTCCAATTTGATTACCGGGGAAGTCCACTGGGCCCAGAGAGCCCATTTTCAGTGGACACCCGGGGAGAAAATCTCCATGAAACAGATTATAGTAAAGATAGTCCAATAAAAAATAAAGTACAAGTACAAATACATATCAAATAATACAAAACATGACCAATATTGCCCATAGTGAAAAAATATCGTGCAAATTAACAAATTAACAAATTCACACAGTTAAAGTCAAAAGTCAAAAGCTATTTACAGTATTTACAGAGTGTGAGAGAGCATATGGGAATTAGCTATAGATGGTTATAGCCAGCTATTAAGGTGCTTGTGAATTCAGGAGGATACCCTCCCAGGGGCTTTTGTTAAAGAGTTCCAGGTAGGGAGAATGCAGTTATATTTTCCATTTGGAGGAGAAGTAGCTGTAATGCTGAGTTTTTAAGTGGTTGGTGTTTGACATTGTCCTTAATGTGGAAGGGAGAGAGTTCCATTACTTACCTAAGGAGAAGGAGAGGAGACGTTGTCCAGCAAGATGTTTAGGTTTGTGGACAGTAATTAAGATTTGGTATTCAGATCTGAGAGTTCTATTTGGGGTGTATGGGAGAATGATGTTAGAGCGGGGCATTTCACTGGATTAAATATTAGTCTATGTGCTGTAGTGAGCTGGAGGAAGTCCAGGTAATTTGTGAATTCTTACCAGTTGAGGGATTGGAGGGTAACAAAGTGATGAGTGGAATGTTTGGCTTTGGTGGCAAATTTAGAAATTTTGTTATAACAGCTTTCAAGTTTGGAAGTGATGGAAGAGGATAGGTTAGTTAGTAGCGGGGCTCCGTAGGGAAGGAGGGAAGAGGAGGCCAGAGTGTGCCAGGTAGAAGTAGAGAGGAAGTGGTTGTTCCTGTATAGCATACCTAGTTTTTGGTGAGTTTTCTTTATATTTTGCTGAATATGGGTGTCGAACTTGAGGTATTCGTCTATAGTTACACCGAGTAGTTTGGCAAAGGGAACAACTTCAATTGGAGAGTTGCTTTGGCTAAGGACTTGGAAAGAATTTTTATAAAAAGAGAAAGATTTTGAGGGTGTGAATAGTAGTATTTTAGATTTGTTAGCATTGAGAGAAAGGTGATGTTGGTGTATCCAGATCTCAGTAGTTGAAAAGGCAGTCTGAGTCTTAGATAGGAGTTCAGGGAGGTTAAAGGCAGAGCAGACAAGTGTAGAGTCATCTGCATATTGGATGACTTTAGCATTAGGAATAGCAGAGTGAAAGTTATTGATAAAGATATTAAACAGCGTTGGACCAAGGATGGACCCCTGTAGTACTCCGGTAGGGGTGGGTAAGAAAGGTGAGGTGCCTTTTTTCCATTTCACAGCCTGAGATCTATCTGACAGATAGCTTGAAAACCAGGAAACAGTGTTTTGGGAGAGATTTTGGTTTGAGAGGTGACTTAGAAGGTGCTTATGGGAAACAGTATTGAATGCTTTAGAGAGATCTAGGAGCACTGTGGATACTAAGTTCCCAGAATCTCGGGTTTGATTGACAGTTTCTAAGAATGAGAGTAGAGCTCTTATGGTGCTATGTCCTGGTTGGAAGCCATGTTGAGTAGGGGTAAGAAGTTGGTTTTTAGTCAGAAAAGGCATAAGTTGGAGGTGGATACATTTTTCTAGGATTTTGAAGGATGGAGAGAGAAGAGCTATAGGGCAAATGTTTGAAATGTTAGTGTTTTTGCCTCCCTTGTGGAGAGGACGAATAAAGACAGAATGCCAGAGTTTAGGGACATAGGATTCCTTCATGGATCTATTAATTAGGCTACTAATTGGGAGAGCTATACCATCGCTGGCAGACTTGAGAAAGGAAGAAGGGATGTTGTCACGTGCATTGGAGCAGGATTTAAGTTTGGATAGTTGGAGCAGGATTTAAGTTTGGATAGAAGTCTTTTTATGTAGTTAGTAGAGACAAGTTTAAGCTCAAATATAGGGGGGAAATTATTGGAGACGTAGATGAGGTAGAATGTAGGAGAGATGGGTCGTTGTTGGGAAAAGTTTTTGTTAGGTTGGATATTGACTCTATAAAGAAAGAGTTGAATAGTGAGGCTAATTTGAGATCTGATTTACTTGGGTCCGGACAGGGGTTATTTCTGGAGCCTGAGTTGAGGAGTGAGTTTATGGAGTTCCAAAAAAGCCTAGGGTTTTGGGGATGGTTGGACTGGAGCTTAGTGTAGTAGGAGTTTTTGTCTTTAAAGATTTGTTTCTTTTTTGCAAAGTTACAGAGCTGTGTATATTGGAGAAGGGTTTCGGGACATTTATTCTTTTGGTAACGCTTCCGGGATTTGTCTCTTTGATGCATAATTTGTTTTGTTTTTTTGGTTAGCCAAGGGGCAGTTATGGTTTTTATTCTTTTTTTTTCCGTGGTGGAGTTAGGGAATTTAGAGCATCTAGGAAAGTAAAATTAAAGTAGACTATGGCTTTATTGAGTTAAAGGGTTTTTAGAATGTTCCAATTCATTTGTTTGAGATAGTTAGAGAAGGTTTTGGGGTCAAATTTACTAAGGTTGCGGGTCTGAATATATTGATGATGGTGTGGATGGGAGGGGGTTGCATGGTAAATGAAAGCTGGGAGGTGGTCACTAATAGAGTCAGGGATGGTGCCAGAGTTGGTAATTTTATTTGGATGGGTGACTAAGATCCAGTCAAGAGTGGATCCTGGGGGATTTGTTTTATTGGGTCTGGTGATGGAGTGGGTTACTTGAGTAAAGTTAAAGAGGTTAATGAACAGGGAGGGTATGGGACTGTTGATTTTATTCCAGTGAATGTTTATATCATTTAGTATGTACATTTTAAGGTTAATTTCAGCTGAGGCCCATTGGAGTGTGTCTTCAAGGGTTGAGACATTATTTCCAGATGGGATATAAAGGGTGATGATACAAAGGCTTTTGTCATTATTCATTTTTAAATGCGAATGGTGAATTTAGGAAGGAGGTTTCATAGAGGAATTAATGTAAGTAGATTGGAATAGGTTAATGCAACACCGCCACCTTTTTCTTTGGGCAGTCACATCTAAGAGTTTGAAATCCAGAGGGTAGGATTTCAACGTCAGAGATGTGAGGTTTGAGCAAAGTTTCAGAGATGGCTACAATGTCGGGTTGGTTATGACTTAGCCATGCTTGAAACTGATGTGCTTTGTTGTTGAGAGTCTCGGCACTGAGTGTGAAAAATTTAAGAGTATTGTAGGAGGATGAAAGGTTAGAGGAAGGGGAGGCAGTAATTATTTGTGGGTGGTTTAGATCCAGGGTTGGGTGAATATCTCCAGCTAAGACGAGTTTACTGAAGGAAGTTATTTTAGTGTGTTTTATTTTGGATTTAGGGTATTCTGGATGGTCTAGTATTTGTTTAAGAGTAAGTGTCTTAGCAGTAGTGGAAATAATTTTAGGATCAAAAAGGTGCAAAGGATTGTGCTGAAGCAGAGAGGAGGCGATAGAAAAGAAATGTTTATTTGCATGAGGGAGGTAATGGTTTTGTGTGGGCGTATGGTAAGGAGTAGAGAGTTGAAGCTGATTGGAGGTATAGGAGCTGGCATGATAAAAAGTTGTTAGGAGTAGTAGGAGGGAGATGGGCGGTTCAGAGTGTTAGGAACAGTAAGGAAAGCATGGTTAGAAAAAGGTAGTTTAATTTAGGAGGATTTATAGTTGGAGAGAAGAGCTGTGGGGTGAGAGGGGCTAGTGAAGGAGTGATGTATTTAATTAGTGATGTAGTTAATTACTGTGGGTGAAAGGAGGAGAGGTAAAGAGGGGAAGGCTTTGATTGGGTGGTTGACTGTGGGTGAAAGGAGGAGGGGTAAAAAGGGGAAGGCTTTGACTGGATGGTTGACTGTGGGTGAAAGGAGGAGGGGTAAAGAGGGGAAGGCTTTGACTGGATGGTTGTCTTGAGTGGGTGGAGAGTGGTTGAAATAAAAATAGGAGTAGTGGGGGCAGGTGGGAATTGGGGGTAGGGTAGGGGAGTGGAGTGAGCTTGCAGGGCAAACGGAGCAGGTAGAGCCAAGGAGAAGGAAGAAAGCCAGCGAAAAGTTATCAGTAAATCTGAGAACTAGTTTAGAGGTAAGGAGGCACTAGCATAAGGCACTATGTGTGTAAAATTAGAAGGATGCAGAGGGTTGACAGGGGATATGAGCTGAAAACAGGGCAGCAGCAGTTTAGCAGAATATAGTAAGTATTAATAGGGCTAAAACAGGGCAGTGGTAAATTAATAGAACAGTTACAGTACTTTTGGCTTGTATTAAAAGATAGGTAGTGGTTGAACAATGCCACCTGGTGGCCTAACTGAGTAAATACAATGGTAAGCTATGAGCACTCAGAGGAGGGGGAAGAGCCTAGGAGAGTAAAGGGAGATAAAATCCATGTTAGACTGCTAGCGAATGCATGCAGGGTTAATATACAACAGTGGTAGGTATAGGATATATTTTTATCTTACAATAGGGTACATACACGTTTAAAGTTAGTTCTTGGGGTGGCTGGGTGGTTACACAAGCACTGCAGGATCTCTTTAGGATGAACTTTACAAAGATAGCAATAAGAATCACAAAAAAAAACAATACCAGGTAGTACTTACATGTGAGCACACTACAGGGGATTCCTATGAAGCAAGGCAGAAAAGCTAAGTCAAATGATGGTGCCTTTCTGCATCAGGTTTTTTGATACCTCTGTAATTAAGCAGGAGTGGGAGAGAGGTGTGCATGTTCAAGGTGGGGGAAGGGGTAGACAGAAAATAATACAAGGTTGTGAGTCAGAAAAACTGGACTAGGCCAGCTGCTAAAAAGAAAACAGGAAAACCAATCTACATCAGTTCCAGGTCAGTGTAGTGCAGTATCTTCCTGATAACTACAAATGTTATGCTACTAATCTAGATTTAACTCTGCAGCTGTGCCAGTGGGAGGGCCTACTGGGGACCTGGGGAGAGACAGAGAGAGAAACCTGGATACCAGGTTGAGTGTATTCCCTGTGTGCCCTTAAGGGAAACTGTGCTCAATGCAGAGAGGCCTGCATCAGGAAATACTGAGTGTATTCATTTTTATTCCAAGTGAATGTCTCTCTCCAATGTCAGTGGTGAGGATTCAGGCTCCTTATTTACTAGCCCAGAGTGGGGACATCACACTTATATGTGTCCATTAGTAAGTAGCAGGCCTCAGGCATCAAAGATTCACACAGTCATACCTCTGAAAAGTACTGTTGATTAATGCATGGCTTCAGTTTAGCAACATACATTTGTATTGGAAAATCAATAAAGTGAGAAGTTAGAAGATAATGATACACATTGCAGTTTCTGACTTTACAATCCTCACAAGATCAAACAACAGGCAGGATGCAAAACAAGAAGAGTAACAAGGGCAACATATCCTTGTTTGTGCCATTGCAATAACTCACCCTTGCTCACCCCCCAAAAAACAGTCTATGCTTGTTTGTGCCATCCAACCTGAAGATCATATTATTCTCAGTTAATATCCTCACACATTTTAAGGCCAATGATATAGAATGGCTTGAACATTGCATGTGTCAGAATACTGGTCAGATAACAGATGAATGACCAAGAAACACAGAAAGGTAAGACGGAGTTATATACTTGCAAGCAATAATCATGACAGGTTGTGCAATCACTAAGCACACTACCTTCAAATATAATAAATTTAATAAATGTACAAATAGCAGTTTATGGTTTGATATCAGTGTACATTCTGTTGCAGTTGGTTGTGTGAAGAATTTCTTCAGTTCTTTGCTGCAAAGCTCTGTGTGTGACAAACAGGGATAATGCACCCATCCTGTATTTTGAAGGTGCATTGGAGCGAGAGTTGAAATCCAGACCTATTTAGAAATATCTTGTGTACTAACATTTTTTACTGTGTATGTCATAGATAGAGTTTCCTCATTTCAAGTATTTCTCCCTTTTTTACTTGATAAGTAGACATCCCAGAAAATAGACAGCCAGAAATAGAAACTGGATACATTCAATCAGTGCAATTGCCTGTGGCAGCAGGTATAAGTGTAGGGCTGAAATACAGATGGTCCTAGGTTCTAGTACAGTGTGTGCAACTGTTATTTTACTGTTGTGACACTGCAGTTTATAGCAATGAACTTAAACATGAACTGCTGCTATTTCAACCTGTTCTGGCAACAGGTGTTTGCATAGGACTGTCATGCACGTGGTTCTGGATTCAAATCCAACATATTCCATACTCCTTTACTGTTGTTCCATATCCCAGTATAGTCACTCTCACTTATAACACTTGACATAGTGTAGCCAATATTAATTATATGTATGAGAGCCGAGACCCTAATATTGTGTTGGTTATTTCATTATTTATTTATCTATGTATTATCACATTTGTTATCAAATGTATGACAGTGGGTATACTATGTACTATATTCCTGTAAGTATCTTTCTGCTGTCTGGACTACTATGACCTTTACATTTGTAAAACACACATACACAATTGCCTGTACATCAAATAACCTTGAAATTGCATTGCTTATTTCTGTTGTGTACAGTTTATCTTCATGCACTATTTTTGCACAGTAGTGCACAGTGTGCAACCATAACAAACAATGCAAACTCCCAGTAAATGAGATAACTGGAATTGGTGAGAAACCATTATTCTGCATTGCTCTTGATCCATGATAGACATGGCAAGCATTCGTGTAGAGGGTGTGATATTTAAGGCTCAGAGATGGGGGTGTCCAGGAGTCCAAGAGTTTTGTTGGACTCCTAGTGAAACACCACAGTGCCAGGTTGCTGCAGGGGGGCTATTCTGGATACCAGTATAAGTCAGAGGCTTCAGATAGGTTGGCCCCGGGCTGTGTCCAGTACCATTAGTATCCCCCGCACTGGTGAACAATGTAGGCAGCACTACAGTGACCTCTGGAGAAAGAAGAGGGATACCTTGATGCTTGGATCAGGGAATTTAGGATGGAGAACATCCCGCAGATGTGTAAGTATCAACTACAGTAAGTACTTGTAAGGGTTAAAAGCTGAATATAGGCAAGACTGATATTCATAATGGTGTTCTTCTCTGTTTTGCTGGTAAGGATGATGGAGGCATGTGGTATGTATGCAGCAGAAGAGTAGTGTTATTGTAGCATTAAAATTTAAAGATAGTTCTTTTGGTATTTTATACAGTTGTATCAAATTGAACATATATATCTCAACTGTAAAAGAAAGCATGCATGCAATAGTCTGCAGCACAAACAAAGAGTACAATATTAGACTTTAGTCAGAAGTTATGGGTTCAAATACTACACTTCCCAACTATACAATAACTGTTAATTCTTCAGTTATGCATACCGTAAAGTTTAAAGTAAAAGCTCTATACCAGTGGCACACATGCCCTGCTGTAAACTGTAATGTGGATAACTGGAACATGCATAAGTGCAATATATGCACATGTAAAGGAGTACTTGCTGCAACCTGTAGTATAGTGTGCATCTATTAGAAGCTGTTAGTCTTAAAAGTAATACGTTATCTGTTAGGGGTGGTAGTCTTAAGAGTAAAGGTTGAGATAATAGAGTCAAATAATTGTATTAATACATTGTATGTTACATAAGAAGGTACTAAACTTGTATCCTTTTTTTTCTCTCACCCCCATCCCTAATCTCTCTCTTTTTTATTTATTTTAGTATGTATCATCAAAATGTGTCCATGTCATCCACGTGTACTACATCATAAGATGCTCCACAACACAGCGGGGTAGGCCTTCCCAGGATCCTCCTGCCCTGACTCCACCAGCCATGGCACCATTCCCCAGCATGTCTGGGAGCCAACTTGGCAGCACAGACTCTGCTGTCACTGCAGTGCCTAACTGGATGATAGTCCTGTGGTTCCCTCTGGGAGCAGTGACAGAGGTGGTGAGTTTATCACCCATTCTGAACTGCCAGGGATGATGCATAGGGTTGTGCACCTCACTGTTTTTGTATGCCTATGCTGGATGGAGGTGGCTAGTCTGCCTCATTTTATATAGGACTAGGAGGATGAGAAACAGACATTGAGTGCTCTAGCCAGTGGCAGACTGAGGTGACAGTAATGACAGTCCTGTGGGTGAGAACTTGCTTCTCACTGTCAGCCAGCTTGACATCCATGGGTCTTAGATGTCCCCACCCTCACCCCATCTATGGTATCCACTGACCTCTTGTGTCCATTGCAATATCCAGTGTCTTGTCTAGTTTGTCTTGTCTGTCTGTAATTGCTTTCTCACCTACCCAACTTACCAGACCCATAATACTTACGTCCCTTCCTGAACAATCCTCTCTCTCTCAAAATAAAAAAAAAATGGCCACCTGCCCCCCCCCACCAAAAAAAAAAAAAAATTCCCATATATAGTTCTCCATTTCACTCATGTCTGTTTGACACACTTGATTCAGTCCATCTGGCTATACAACATGACTTTGTTGCGGTCACCCCTCTCTCTGGAGGTGACAGTCCAAATTCAGCTAATATTTTGCATATATCATCAGTTTTTACTTTTGAAGAAATGGATAGCTATGGTTCTTTCCCACCTCCCTCCTGCATGTTGCTGAATTGGTTGCCATTTATTCTTCCCCCTGCTTGCTCCCCATTTCTTCACTGTCCTATCTTCCCCATTTCTGTTCTTTAATGCATTATTGGGTGATGGTGTGCATCACATACCAATGCACAGCAACAGTAATACAAATGTACTTAAAAATGTTGGATTTAGATGTATTCAAACCCAGTACCATCTGGCCACAAAAAGGAATGTATTAGTGTATTAACTGCATTAACACATGCCACCACAGAGCCAGTTAAGTAGCAGGTGCATTCAAGAGACAAGACTAATTGTCAGACTTTAGCATCCCCATTTCACCACTGTCCTATCTTCCTTATTTCTTTTCTTTAATGCATTATTGCATGATGGTGCACAGCATGCACCAATGCACAGCAACAATAAAGCAAAAGTAGTTAAAACTATTAGATATAGTTGTATTCAAACCCAGTACCATCTGGCTCCAAAAAGGAATGTATCGTTGTATTAACACCTGCTGCCAGAGAGTCAGTTAAGTAGCAAGTATATTCCAGACACTCAGTATTAACTGTTAGACTTCATCATCCCCATTTCACCACTGTCCTAGCTTTCCCATTTCTTTTCTTTAATGCACTATTGTGCAGTGGTTGCATCTCATACCAATACTAAAGCAAAAGTATCATCTGGCCCTAAAAATGAATGTATCATGGTATTAACACCCACAGCCACAGAGTCAGTTAAGTAGTAGGTGTATTCCAGAGACTCAGTACTAACTGTCATATTTTAGCAATGATGCCATTGGAATAGTTACATGACATTCCCTTATGTACTAGTCATTCTTAAGGTCTTCCTTTTGCCCTTCATGCAACGATGCGCAAACAAGATAAGCATAACCAAACCGTCCATTCATTCCTCTGTTTCCCGTGATTGCAGTAAGTACCACATCATGCAAACAATGGCCAAAAAAATAATAAAATAATAATAAAAAGACTGACAGAGAAAACACATTTTGCACACAAAGGTTGAATGTTAATGAAACAGAACCCGTTAATTGTGCACTGCTTACTTGCATTTCCAACACTGACAGATGTACACTTACACTGAGGGAGTGCCTGCACAATGTTTACATTTGCTGCATGGAACCAAGGATTTGAGATTCAGCAATTCTGATGAGTTCAGTCCTCATTTGCAAATTCAGTATGCTGACAGCCCTGATTCTACATCAGTAGGCAACCGTGTAGCTAGGGGAAACTGAAGTAGAGAGAAATTGTTTATGTGTTGAACACAGAAGAGAGTTTATCACTTTGATATATATATATATATATATATATATATATATATAAATATATATATATATATAAATATATATATATATATATATATATATATATATATATATATATATAAATATATATATATATATATATATATATATATATATATATATATATACACACACACACACACACACACACACACACACATACATACACACACACAGAAGAGTACTAATTTTTAGATGATATGCCTGCATTTTGTCAGATACATATTTTGCATATGTTGACATGTAACTATGAATAGTCTGTTTAATGTTTTTTTTTTATATTTATTTTGATTAGGATAGACTTTTACACTTTTATTTGTTTGTATTATCATAATGGACACTGTTAATTTGGAGGTGGGGAATAAAGCTGCATTTGTGTTACTGCACAAAAAAGGATTTATATTGTTATTGTAGCTCTCCTTTTGTTGCATCCAGCCAATTGCCACATGTTAAGGTCAGTTTTGTACAAATCTTACACATTGTATTTTTTATTTTATCTGTGTCGAATCCTGTCTATGGCTGTATTCCAAAAGTTGTGGAATTCAGGGGGATACCAGCATATCTAAATGGTTGCTTTATAGCTTGTTGAATAGCTCCAGCATGTTGCCTTTTTTGATTAGCATGCAATTCAGCAGCTTATGTAGTAATTAGCATGACACAGTGTTTACCTTGTTTGTGCAGCGGGGTGCACCACTACAAGGAGCTTACTGAATTTAAAAGTTTCCTCACCCATACAGGCATTGCACTGTGATGCACACACCATGTTAGCTTTATTGAATCCCACAGCTCATTTATCCCTATTCCCACTTTAACATTTTGCACATTTAATAAAATCAATACATTTTCAAAAATAAGACCTACAAACTGAGTCAGCCATTGCAAAATAAAGAGAACCCAACCATACAAATCAAATAGAGTAATATACTACTCAGTCCGACTTGGAAAGTAATGAAACAGATATCATTCAAAAAATGTTCCATGAGCAAAATGGTTCTTTCATGTGCTTTCCACACCTTAATTGGGTTACTCTACATCTTTATTATTTTTAAAAATGAAAAAAAAAATCCTTTCCTTTTAGGAAAGTTAATTGTGTGTCACCTAAAAGTGTTGCTATTTAACCTGATAACATTCAATCTTCAATTTTAGGCTGAATAGTTATAAGCACAAAAACAATCTTACATCTCCTTGCTTGGCATTCTGAACCTGGGATAAAAAGGGTCTATGTCCAGTCACTGAATGAGAAATCCATTTAACCTCTGTTGTTCAAACTTAAAACATCAAAGATTCACTTCAGTGAATGTTCATTCATCGAATATTGTACCCAGGTAACAGAGATGGTTGGCCAGCATTAGGAATTTTGCCCTTTTACCCACTGTAGTGCGAGCTCAGAGTTGTTATATATATGTGGGGGAATGCCCCCCACATTGAGGAGTATGGTGGGCATAACCCCCCTACCTGGGTGTGT
This sequence comes from Protopterus annectens, assembly GCF_019279795.1. Classification (NCBI taxonomy): domain Eukaryota; kingdom Metazoa; phylum Chordata; order Ceratodontiformes; family Protopteridae; genus Protopterus; species Protopterus annectens. Next base: position 382,634,330 of record NC_056731.1, read on the forward strand.
TTGATATACTGCAGTGTGTGTTTCGGTATGCATGTTGGTCCACTGTCTCTTTTCCCTGGGTAAAATATTTGATGATTGAACATTCGCTGAAGTGAATCTTCAATGTTTTAAGTTCGATGAGCAAAAGTGTGATGGATTTTTTATTTGATGACTGAACATAAACCTAAAAAAAAATGCACATCAGAGAGGGCATAGCCAACATGGAGATTTATAACCAGCTTATCATCCCTGTACTCCATTTTTCTATGACAGGTAGATACACCACATTCAGAACTTCCTTTTCATTTCAAAGCACCCCAAGCAAACCATAAAGTCAACAATCAGTCTTGTAGATCGGAATGCACGTACTGTGTGTACTGTATCTTTAAGAAGCATGTCACAGATGTAACGTGCATGTATAAATGTCAAGCACATGCTATTCCTACTGCCATGCAATGCAGGCAGAGAGAGCATGTATGCAGCAGTTAGTTTGTATATAAGTTACTTCTATCATGATGTGTTTGTATAAAATAAAGCTGCTTGAATAAAACCAACAAAGACTCTTGTATTGTGTCCAAAGTAGGAGAGTGACATGGTGTCAGAACCAGGATTGCAGAGAATAATATTTGGAGCCATGAGGTGCAGAGATGAGAGTGAAAGTAAACTAAGAGAAACAAGCAGGAAATGAGCCAGAAAAGAATCAAAGGTAAAATTAAGCATTAGAAGGGCACAAACTGCATTATTAAACAAGCAGGAGGCACAAAAAGGTTTCTTAGCTAACGGAAATGTTCAAAATAATAACATTTGACAAAATGATTATCAGAAAAGCAAAATGAGCATGTTTAAAACAAAACAAGCTTGTTTAAAGTAAAATGAGCACAAGAAAAGTACAATGGGGATGAAAATAGATAAACAAGCAAAACAAATATAATAAGGACAAAAAGGGCACATTAAGTGTAAATAAAGCAAGGCAATTGTATGTTTTTTGGCAAAGTGCTGTGTTTTGGCATAACTATGACTTCGTATTGTATTAAGGGTATAACTAAAGTTATTCAAAGTATCACAAAGTGTGTAAAAGTGCTTACAGTGTGCGCTTATTACTATGTATGTATTCCAAAGAATTTATTTGTGTGCAAAGTGCAACTATTTCATGAAGTACAGTCAAAGTTTAGCCATTTCAAAAAGTTTCTTGTGCTGGATGTGTCTATTCGCAAAGTGCCACCATTACAGAATGTTTCTTGGACTGTAAAGAATTGCCTAGCAAGGTGCCACCATTTTGGAGAAATTTCAGTGTGCTGTGTACAGTTTATTTGCAAAGCGCAATTACTATGAAATGTTATTGACTATGAGCTTCTCTTGTCCAGTTCATTTGCATCATGAAGTCATTTGAGATGTTTATTAAAATGATGATAAATTACTCTAGCAAGGCAGTAATTTCAAGAGTATTACAGTGCCCTAGAGACTTATTTTGCAAAGTCCAGTTACATAGAGGCTTGCATCGTGCAGTTGTTTGATATGTTTCTTATACTGATAAGAGGTGATTTCTTGCAATAAAGTGATTTCAAAGGTGTTACAGTACCAGAGAGATTTGTTTAGCAGAAAAGCCCAATACCATAATTTCAAAAAGCTCAGAAGCATAATTTCAGAAGCACAAAGTTATAAAATACTGGCATATGTGTATGTGTTTGTGCTTATTTGCAAAACCCTCCACTGGTATGTGTTAATATGGCAGATGGCTTTTGAAAGCCTTGCCACTTGTATTTGATCAGAATGTTGCAGAGAACTGGAGAATATTTGAGCAAGAGTATGATATTTTTATACACGCAGCTTATTCAGATAAAGATGCATGCATGAAGGCATTCATTTTGTTAAACCTAGCTGGGTCAGAGGCTATAGAAAGAGAGCGTTCATTTGGGTATGCACCTGCAGTATATGAGAGAGAAGGTGAAAGTCATCATATTGTTGTACAGGCTGAATCAAGGGAAGACCCTGAGTAGATCAGAAACCATGGGAAGCTTTTGTAGCTTATAAAACTGACCTGAGAAATAAAGCTAAACATGTCAGTTTGGTAACCAAAAGATGAGTTAATAAAGGACAGACTTGTGTGTGATATTCATAGTGCTGCTTTGAGAAAGATCTTACTTCGTGACAGTGAGTTAACATTGACTAAAATTATAGAGATTTGTCAGAGCCATGAAGTGACAGAAAAACACACAAGTATGCTTGTGAGTGACAAGAGCATGGTTTCAGCAGGCTCCAGAGCAAATGTAGATAGCATGCAACACGTGGCAAACAGAAGTAGCCCTATGCACATGGCAGCCACAGCCCCTGCTGGCTCACCAGGGAAACCATGTAGCTTTCCAGCAAGTACTAAGACTAGTTCAGTTAGTAGAACATGTCCCTCAATGCAGTACAAGCGTGAATCAGCAAAACTCAAGTCCAGCTTTATTGCTAGCTGTTGCAGTTGTGGTGCAAGTCATGAGTCAAAAATGGAGAAATTCTTAGCTTTTGGTCAGCAATGTCACAAGTGTAAAAAGTGGAACCATTTTCAAAAGTTTTGTAAATCAAGTAAACCTCATACAGTAGCAAAGAAGGGTCACACAAAAAGTGAGTTGATCAAGTAGACACAACAGTCAGCTTTCTATGTAGATGATGTATCAGTGCTTGGTGAAAGAGTTAATGCAGTGAATTTATTGGCAAAGAATGAAGTGTTTTGTACTGTCTGGATCAATGGTAAATCCACAGAGCTTAAAGTAGACACTGGTACACAGTGTAGTGTTATATTAGCAGACACATTTGCTAAAGTGAGAGCTAATGGTAAACTCAATGTGGCCAGTAGTGAAAAACTTGTTGCTTATGGAGGTGAAGAAATTCAGACTGAAGGCTCAGTGATACATTGATGTCATTTAGCCAAGAGCTGTTACAACTTGTTATTCTATGTAGTCCAAAGGCCATTACAGTCTTTATTGGGTCTCAAAGATAGTCTGAGAATGAATTTGCTTTCTTTTACCAAAGAAGTTCATCACATAAGTGCATCTCCTAGTTCTAATTTTTCTGAAGCCATTTTCTCAGAGTATGCTGATGTTTTTGATGACAAGTTGGGCAAACTTCCAGTTGTGTATTCCATGAAGTTAGACCCAGAGGTCACTCCAGTGGTCAGACTGGCAAGAAAGGTTCCAGTAGCTATGCAGAATAAAGTCAAGGCTCAGATGGATACAATGGTCAGCAGAGTGTAATTTGTCCAGTTACAGAACCAACTGAATGGGTGTCGTCTATGGTAGCAACTCACAAAAAGCTCAGCTGAAATCAGAATATGTATGGACCCAAGAGATTTGAACAAAGCATTGAAGAGACCGTATCATCCAGTGTGCACAGTCAAAGAGGTTGCAGCCCTAATACTGAATGCCACTGTTTTTTCTGTCTTGGAAGCAAAGAGTATATTTTGGCAAGTGATGCTTGATTGCAAATCCTCATTACTAACCACTTTTGGTACCCTGTTTGGCAGCTATAGATTCCTAAGGATGCCATTTGGAATAAATTCTGCAAGTGAAGTCTTTCAGCATGCAATGGAGCAATTTTTTTTAGGTTATTCTTGTGCCATAATAGTAGATAATTTATTGGTTGGAGGCAATGGTGAAGCAGAGCATGACAGAAACCTAAAGAGAGTTCTAGACAGAGCATGTGAGGTAAACTTAAAGCTCAGTCCTCTGAAGTGCAAATTCAGGCTACCAGAAGTTACATATGTGAGTTATTTGTTTACCAGTACTTGTTTGAGACCAGATCTGACCAAACAAGAAGCTATTAATGAGATGTCAGCACCATACAAAGTTCAAGCTCTACAGTATTTCTTAGGCATGGTCAACTATTTAAGCAAATTTATACCAGATTTCAGTGAGTTGACAGCACTTTTAAGAGAGCTAACATGTAAAAATGTTATATGGTCATGGCTAGAACACCACCAGAAGGCATTTGAAGACCTTAATCAGAAAATTGCCACCCCACCTTCATTAAGATACTGTGATGTAAACAAACCAGTCACTTTCCTATGATGCTTCAAAATTTTGTTTAGTTGCAGTTATATTTCAAGAAGGCAGACCAGTTGCCTATGGATCTAGAACACTTACCCAAACTGAGATGCAGTATGCTGAAATTGAGAAAGAACTTTTGGCAATAGTATTTGCATGTTCCAAGTTTCATGATTATATTTATAGTTGAGCTATTCAGATTGAAACCGACCACCATCCTCTAGTTACTATTCTAAAAAAAACCCTATACATTCAATTCCAGCAAGATTACAAAGAATGATGATGAAATTGCAAAAGTACAACTGAAAATGATCTATACAAAAGACAAACTACTCTATCTGGCTGATACCTCATCCAGATCTCCCAGAAATATGACAGAACAGCTTGACACAGATAATTGTGACTTTGATGTGATGGCAGTGCATAATTTTTCTACCACTAGGCTTGGTGAGTTAAGAGATTAAACTAAGTCTGATCCAATTTTGCAAACGCTCAATCACTATATTAATGTTCGATGGCCATCAAAGCAATCTAGTGTACCTCCTGAAGTGCAAACTTATTTTGCTTACAGAGATGAAATGTTGATGGAAGATGGCGTTATTTTAAATGTCCTAAAATTGTTGTTCCTGCTTCCTTACAACAAGAATATATCCAGATTTGCATTGTGGTCACCCAGGTTCTGTGTCCACTAAGAGAAGAGCAAAAGAATTGGTATTCTGGCCTTCATTGCTGACAGACATTGACAAAGTACTTTTTTCTTGTTCGGTATGCAATAGTACTAGTCCGCATTTGCAAAGAAAACCACTTCAGCTAAGTCAAGTCCCTGAAGTACCTTTGTCAACAGTAGCCACTGATATCTTCGAGAGAAACAATCAGCACTACTTGGTATTGGTAGACTCTTATTCAAACTGGTTTGAGATTGACTTACTACCTAACTTAACATCCACTACTGTTATTACTAAGTTGAAATGTTACTTCTTAGTCCATGATAGTCCACACAAAGTTATCTCTGACAGTGGTACTCAATTTGCTAGTCAATTGTTTCATAAATTTGCAAGAGAATGGGACTTTGTACATGTTACTAGCCGTTCTGAATATCTGCAGTCAAATAGTCTAGCTGAACATGCAGTGCAAAGTGCAGAGCAATTACTTGAGAGGTCAAAGCGTGACAATACCGATGTATTTTTGAATTTACTTAATCTCAGAAACATACCCCATAATTATATTCTTGGCCCACCTGCTCAAAGACTTCTTTCCAGGCAAATAAGAACAATGCTACCAATTAGTTCCAGATTACCGAGCCCTAAAGCCAAGAACAACAGAACTATAAAGGCTCAAGTTTTCAAGAAGCGCTCGATCCAGAGGTCCAGTTATGATAAAAAGAGCAGATTTCTTCGTCCGTTAAGGGAAGAGGAAACAGTGAGAATACAAACAGCGTAAGGTTTCGACCAGATTGGTCAAGTTACAGGTATATGTCTACTGGCTGTGTATTTTACAGTGGGATTCGGTGAAACCATTATATTTTTTTGTTGTTGTTTGTACTGCACTTACAAGTAGGTCTATTCGGTTGCCATCTGGCTAAGTGTTATTTCTTTTTTCTTCTTGTTAATTTGTAGTGCATATGTTTATGTTTTATATATATCTATATATATCTGTATATCTATATATATATATATATATATATATATATATATATATCTATATATATACATATATATATATATATATATATATATATATATGATGTCCTATTATTATCTAAGATGGCATATTTCACTGAAACCCATTTTCGTTGACAACTCATTTCATAGACAAACTTTCAAGGTGGGGGCTTAAGCCCCACACACCCATGGGGATGCCCACACCCACCCCCAATATATACAACTCCACAGTCGCACAACAGGCAGGGGGGGAACTGGGGTGGGGTTTCCCAGGTTTTGCCCTGATTACTTGTGTCTATGAAATGGCTCTGTCAATGAAATGGGAAATAGGATGTCAGCCATATAGCCCCTATATATATATATATATATATATATATATATATATATGTGTGTGTGTGTTTCAACTCACTTCTACTGAAGGCTTCTCTTGTAATACCTGATTTTATGTTTGTATGGACAGCACAGTTACTGGATAATGTAGGCAATTGTTAATATATGAGAGTTTCTGTTTGTGAAGAGTTTTGACATTGACTAGGGTTGCTTATTTTTTTTCATATATGCTACACACTCTAGCTGATTAACCTTTTCTAAGTGCTTAAATATCAGATTTACAGACTGTATGAGTGGGAACTAACAGATAGGCTTACTACCTGTCCCTCTAACATCTGTAAACCTACATCTCAGTAACCCCACACTTGCATGCAAACACATATCTCTTGTAAGTTTAGCTTATTTTTCATTTTGTCCTTCTATACTGCGGAAGCCATCATTTTTCTTTTTAGTAAGCCCAAACTTGCATAACTACAAATATCTCCTGTAAGCTTATTGTCCTGTTTAAAGGCTAGAAAGCTGAAATGCACAACTGTGAAATATAGTGCACTACTCTTGTTTGCCAAACATTACTTAATGTGGATGAGTATAGACAAATAGTACTGTACCTAACTAGTTCAACCATCAAGAAATCCTTAACTTTTTTCTGTCTCTCTCTCTCTCTCTCTCCCAATGAAACAAGCACATGTAAGTCTGACTGCTGCTGCTTCAAAAGTTATCATATTGCACTACCTAAAGAACTTGCACAGCTGAATTTCACCTGCAGTTGGCAAAAGTTCACAAGAAACAAATACACTGAGTTAAATCTATGTAAGGCAATTTCCAAGACTCAAACTAATAACTTAATGTATTAAGTCTAATGTGTATTGTTTTGTAGTGTTGAATCTGCTGGAAGGATACCCCCATCCCTACTTACTCACCCATATGAACAGGCCTTTTACAGCTGAGGGTGAAGCTACAGTAACACTTAAGCATATTTCACTCTTATCAGGGTAATATATCCCTGGAAAGACATTGAAAAGCCCATAACTATAAAATTAGATGCTGTGACTCAAGTCAAGTATTCAAGAGTTCAGACACCTTGTCTCTGTATCCACGGACATTCTACCTCACTGATTGTTTATGGTGGTAAACCATCGGGGGGGGGGGTCTTCCCACTTCGCTCACTCAACTCCCCTGCCTTCCCACATATCTCACCCTCCCCCAGCACCTCTACTCTTATCCTAAGCAAACCAATCCCCCTCATTCCTATGATCCAATTAAATGCAAGTCTACCTTGTCCACACCCAGATTTCATGTACACCTAACTTTCTCTTATATAGCCAAACGGTTCCCCTTCACATGGTCGACATTTCATAAAGTCGACTTTCATATGGCTGAGGCCATATGATCGACTTTTGAAAAGCCGACCATGGGGAACCGCTATCTCTGCACAGTGCGGAATGGGAAAATGTCCCACATCCGCTGCACTGTAGTGCAATCTCGGAGTTGGTATATTTACGTTACAGGGGTGTGGGGGGCAGAGCCCCCCACAGTGGGTGCAGGGGCACAGATCCCCCCTGCTAACAGTTTAAGGTAAGTGTGTGTTGTGTGTTTATGTTTACTTTACATAGTCAGCATTCTGAAAGTCGATCATATGGTCTCGGCCATATGAAAGTCGACTTTCTGAAATGTCGATCATGTAAAGTAGACCCAGCCAAACTTATCTGCTCTCCCTTACATCCATCACCTTGAATTCTCATGCCCTCTACTATAATTCTTTGTATCTTACTGTACTCTACCATCACAATACAATCACCACCTCAAACTATCTTACATTAACACCAGGCTTACCACCTTCTCTTCTACTATACACATTGCGCCATAGTTTTACTACTGACCAATCACGTCGCCCCCACCCATCCTTAAAACAAACTACAAGGCAAAACACCTACCCACATTGTCAAAGCCCACTCTGAAGTCAAAACATTTCCAGCCTTACCTTCAGCTGCACACACATCACATGATAACAGTCTTTATTTACACCTGATATTACAAACACACAAGTACGACTGTTACTATTGTTAATCCCACTATCACAGTCGACATGCTCCTCCTGACTTGCCCAGCCTCTTTACTCTTAATTCCCAACCTCACTATAGCTACATCTTCACATACCCCACACCAATACACAACCTCCCCTCTCCCCAATAAACAACACAGCTTCTCACGTATCTCCTCCCAGCTTTTTCCCTATAATCTCCCATATTATTTAAGCCACAAACTGGCCTCTTCACCTCCTATGAAACCACACTTGCCACCAGTACCCTCACCTAGGAAAAAAAACACTTCCCATGGTATGCATTCCTCATTACCTATCTACTCAAATGTGGAGACCTACATTCTAACCCTGGCCCACCCTCTAATCCTAACCACAAGAGTAATCCCAAAGATTTAAACGTACTTACTCTGAACCTTAGAAGTATATGTAATAAAGTAGCCCCTCTGCATGCCTGGATTGATCAAAATAAACCTGCTATACTAGCCCTTACTGAAACATAGCTACACCCCAATATAAAAGACTCAGAGATAATACCTCCAAACTTTGCAATAACCAGAAGAGATAGATCTAAAAAAAAGGGGAGGGATATCCCTTCTATATCCCTCTATGCTCGACATCACACCCTTCACCAGTAATATACCCATCTTTTCCCATACTGAGGTAGTAATCTCTTTTTTGAACCTCAACATATCAAAAAGAATTTACATAATAGTATTATATATCCCACCAGGTGACAATAGACCAGTGTTGGAAAATATTTTATCCTGGACATCCCGAACAATAAACCTTGAAACAATAATCTTAAGAGACGTAAATATAGATTGGCAAAACATATATTCCAACTCCCCCCACAAATAGTATAAATCTGCATGTTTTTCTCAACTTATCAATACTCCAACAAGATACAGCAAAGATCTCAATCCACCCTAGACTGGATCCTAGTATCCATCCCTCCCTATTACCCCTCTTCTGGTACACTGCCTAGCTCCCTGAACAATCATCTGCCAGCTTATTCCCTTAGAACAAACTCCCAACAACTAAGAGTACACAATATAAAAGCAGTTAGGAACTCAATTAATTTTTGTCATCATAAACTCAACAATCTCCTACAGGAAATAGACTGGACACCCCTTAAACAACTACCCCTTAATGCTGCTGTACTATACTTTAATAACACCTTCCTTCACATACTTAATACCCCAGCTCCCATTTGTATGAAAAGAATCAAAAAGAACTCAGCATCATGGCTGTCTAAGGAATGTAAACACCTGATGAAACAAAGGGACCTAGCCTGGTCAACCTGGAAACAAAGCAAAAATTAACAAAATCATGTTAATTTCAAAACACTACATAACAAAGTGACAAAACTAATCAACAGAGATAAGAACTCATATTATTCCCAGCTTCATCTCCAGCATAAAATCAACCCCAGTAAATGTTGGCACTCTGTATCTTCTCTACTTAACCCTGGAAGATCTGGAGAGCACACCCTATCACCTGATACCCCTACATCACAAATAGCCGAAAACTTTAACAAGCACTTCATAAAATCAATTCCGGACCTACTAAAACCTCTAATGTTGGACCCTCCCCACCCTTCAACCTGTTCAGACACCAACCCCAGACCATTACTACTTCTAAACCTGTCATTATTAACCCCCCTACTCAACAAAATGTCATATAATCCCCATTGTCATTTCAGCCCATACACACTGACACCATTAAGAAACTGCTACAAAAACTAAAACCCTGCTCTACGTCAGCTGACAATCTCCCCCCATACTACCTCAAACTGGCTGCTAACTCAGCCGCCTACCCAATCAGTATCCTTATAAATAGGTCTTAATCTGAATCAGAAGTACTTACCATATGGAAACAATTTCATATCACTCCCATCCACAAAGGAGGCAACGCTTTTGATACATTCAATTTCCGTCCTATTTCCATCTTGTCACCTATATCCAAAATTCTCAAGTGGTATCCATCAGCAGGTAATGTAATATCTATTCAAAACAATCTTTTAACCAAAACCCAACATGCTTCCGACCTAGCCACAGCACAGCTACAGCCCTATTATTTTTTTACAGACACTGTGAACAGGGCCAGAGATGCAGGATGCTATACAGCCTCAGTATTCCTAGAACTCTCCAAGGCCTTTGACACAGTGTCTCACCCCTTACTTTTGAACACACTGTCTAACTTAGGCTTCTCACATAACACAGTAAAATGGTTTCAGAGCTACCTCAAGGATCATAAACAAGCAGTGAAATAGTCCAATGAGCTCTCACCCTTTCTCCACAGCTCTACTGGAGTCCCTCAAGGCTCCATCCTAGGCCCCCCACTCTTCAACATTTTCACAAACAACCTTCACACTGCCTCGCACCCTGGGGCCCTCATTCAATACGCTGATGATTCCACCATAATCTGCACTGCTCAATCACTACCAGAACTACTTTCAAAAAACTCAACAGTCCTTTATTACAGTTGAATCCTGGATAAGAAATGCTCAACTCTTTCTTAATCCAAAGAAGACAAAACTAGTACTCTTTCATCCCAAAATCACCTCCCCTGTCACTGATTATTTCAACATCCTTGCAGCTGACAACACTGTCATAGACATAGTGCAGGAAACCAAACTTCTAGGTGTTATCAATTGACAATAAACTTTCATTTGACGCCCATATACAGCAAAATATAAAGAAAACTCATCAAAAACTGGGACTCTTACAGAGAAACAAACATTTTTTTACTGCAGCAACCAGAACTACCCTTGCAAAAACATTTTTACTTCTCTCCCTTCTTCATGGTGCCCCTACCTTAACTAACTTACAAACATCTACCCTAAGCAAGATGGAACAGTGCTACAACAAAGTTGCAAAGTTTGCCACAAACTCTAAATATCACACACACCACTGTAAATCACTTCTAGAATTAAACAGGCTTGAACTCCCCAACCAATTTGCCTTTATTCAGCTATCCACCTTGCACAACCTTATTTTCAAGCCTACTGCCTGCCCTGCACTAGCCAATCTAGTCACATCTTACACACCAAATCGATCCCTACGATCAGAAGATAAAAATCTCTTGGCTATCTCAAAACCCACAAGAAAACTAGGTCACTCTCTGTATTCATAATCTGTCTCTATACTTTGGAATTCAGTACCTCTAGCTACCAGGTCTATGACTGGCCTAACCCATTTCAAAGCCTCTTTAAAAAATCATATCAAAGATACATGGCTGTGCTCCTCCATAAAGCCTGCCCAATGCTTAGGTCTTCCTCTTTTTCCGCACTAGCCTCATCATCCTCTTCTGTCACCTTTCAATCCCTCACAGACTGCAAGATCCTAAGGCTCTTCTAACTCCTTCTCTGCTTCTATACCATATCCTTAAGCTACTGCTCAGGCTGTATTGCTTCTGTTCTTCTTAACTCTCTCTATCATTATGTATCTGCATCACTAACTTTCTGGCTGCTATTTGTTTCTGTACCGTATCCTTAAGCTACTGCTCAGGCTGTATTGCTTCTATTCTTCTTAACTCTCTCTATCATTATGTATCTGCATCACTAACTTTCTGGCTGCTGTTTGTTTCTGTACTATATCCTTAAGCTACTGCTCAGGCTGTATTGCTTCTGTTCTTCTTAACTCTCTCTATCATTATGTATCTGCATCACTAACTTTCTGGCTGCTATTTGTTTCTGTACCATATCCTTAAGCTACTGCTCAGGCTGTATTGCTTCGATTCTTCTTAACTCTCTCTATCATTATGTATCTGCATCACTAAATTTCTGACTGCTATTTGTTTCTGTACCATATCCTTAAGCTACTGCTCAGGCTGTATTGCTTCTGTTCTTCTTAACTCTCTCTCTCATTGTGTATCTGCATCACAACTTTCTGGCTGCTGTTTGTTTCTGTACCATATCCTTAAGCTACTGCTCAGGCTGTATTGCTTCTATTCTTCTTAACTCTCTGTCTCCTTATGTATCTGCATCACTAACTTTCTTTTTTTTTTTTTCAAAACAGGTTTATTGTTTTAACATATAAGAGAAATATCATAACAATTTTATACAAGTAATTAAAAATAGGTATTATTATAATATTCAACAAAACAACTAAAGTATTTACAAAGACATCCACTACAATCAGATCAATTAATTAAACTAAAATACCATGCTATTGAAATTAAAATTTTTTTAACAAATTTTGTAAATTATCCCATACAATAAAATAAAATGTTTTTCTGTTTGTTCTAGTCCTAATTGTGTTTATTTCCATATGGCACACTATATTCATAACATTTTTAAATTCATTGAATGAAGGAGGTGTAGCTGAAATCCAATTTCTGGTTATTATTTTCCTAGCCACTGCTAGAATAGACCATAACAAGGGAAGCTTAACCTTTTTAACACTTTGAGGTACAGGTGTGTTGAATAATATAAGAGATTTAGAAATAATGAAATTATCTGTAAAAAGAGCCTGCAAAAATTCATTAATTGACTTCCAGTATTCTTTCAATTTTATACAGTCATAAAACATATGAGCCCAATCAGCATTAATTTCTATATTACATCTCTTACATAGATTATCTTTATTATTTATTTTATTCATCATCAAAGGTGTATAAAAAGATCTATGTAAAAATTTCCATGTATAAAGTCTCCAGACAATGGAAGACGTAGTTCTATAAGCAGATTCCAATATATATTGTTTATCTTGTTGATTTGGTGGGTCCCCATTAATAGAAGTGAAATAATTCCAGTATGAATCTACACTGTAAAAAGTTTCTTGTCTGATAACTTTATGTATGTATGAAAGTTTACCTTTATCAGAAACTTTATGTTGTAAATTTAATATCAAGTAATCAATCAGTGTTGGAATAGATTCTTTAACAGTTATAGACATTAAATCTATTTTATTAATGAGATGTTGTCTAAAGGTCTGAACCTCTAACCAGCAAGTTTCTCTTAGATCAAATTCTTGTTTTAAGAAATCTAGATTTTTAACTTTATTATCAGATATCAACTGATACCAGTACTTTAGATCATTATCTATAGCTAAATGAGTTCCTTCAGAAGTAGATGACAAAAGCATACCCTGAGTATACATTATAGGAAATACAATAAAATTCCATTCCCTATACTTAGGGTGCATGAATATAAAGTTACGATAACTAATAATAATATTTAATGGGTAACAAACCATATGTTTAGGTGTAATAGGTGAAGTACAAAATTCCTTTAGTAACCATAACATGGAGTTATTTACAATCATATTTTTATGTGTTAAGGAGATTTTCATGAAGTGTATACTAATTAGCTCCCAATAATCTTTCCATTTTGTGACATATGACTGATCTATTAATAAAGTAATAACTTTTACAATAGAAGAGATAGTATATAAATTAAAGTCTGGAAAAGAAATACCCCCTTGAGACCAGCTATTAGTATGTTTCTTTAATGCAATCCTAGGTCTATTAGGTGCCCATAAGAAATTTAACATTAGTGTGTTCAGTTTATTGATAATTATTTTTGTAGGTGGAAGTATTATTGATTGTATTAAGTATAAAATCTTGGGGAATGTTATCATTTTAATAATTGTAAGTCTCTCCTCCATAGTAAAAAACATATTATTCCAGGTATTAAAAGATTTTGTATATTAAGAAAACAGGTATTATAATTATTATATATAATAGATTTAATATCTTTAGATAGTATTATACCTAAATAAGTTATCTGACCTGAATTGGGTACATATTTAGTAAAATCACTAATGAGAATATTTTTTCGTGTATATATAGGTAGTATTTTAGTTTTTCTTCATTGAATATTAAACCAGAAATACTTTTAAAATTCATCATGTTATCAAATAGAGACTGTATAGAAGAATTAGATCCTGCTGATGTAATTAGAACATCATCTGCAAAAGTTGAATTTTGGATGTTGTATTTTCATCTATTTCAAAACCCTCTATGTCAGTACTGTTTCTGATCAAATTAGCCCAAGGCTCCATTACTAAAGTGAATAATAGTGGAGAAAGTGGACATCCTTGTTTTGTACCTTTAAGAATGGGTATTTTTTGTGAAACATATGTTCCTACCTTAATATAAGCCAACGTTCCTTTGTATAAATGTTCAATTAGATTTACAAATGCATCCGAGAGGTTTGTGCACTTCAGTAAGGTAAACAGATAGTCCCAACTTACTGAATCAAATGCTGAACTTATATCAAGACTAATAAGTGTTAAATCTTTCTTTTTCCTATTTGCAAAATCTATTAATGTTAAAGTTCTTCTTATATTATCAAAAGTATTTCTATTTACAATGAAGCCTGTCTGATCTATATCTATAACGCCAGGAATGATTGTCTTCAATCTATCAGCAAAGATAATCATAAACATTTTATAATCAACATTAAGTAATGAGATGGGCCGATATGAAGAACATCTAGTTGGATCTTTATTAGGTTTTAAAATTGGCAAAATAAATGTATATTGCCAAGATGGGGGGGTTATTAACTCAGTTTGGGCCAAAATAAAAACCTTATGTATTAATGAATATGTATTTTTAGAAAGGATTTTATATATCTCTGGTATAATACCATCATTACCCGGTGCTTTGTTTGATTTAAGCTTATTTATTTGTGTAATAACTTCTGTATATGAAATACTCTTGTCCAATAGTTTAATCTGTTGCTTATTAATCTTTTTATTCATATTTGTGGTTATAAACTCCTTTATTTTATCTTTAGATTCCATGTTAATATTATTATGGTTAATTTTGTGAAAGTGATTTCTAAATTCATCTAGTATTTCTGGTATACTAGAAACATTCTTCTTTTCCTTAGAGAAAAGATTTCTTTTGATATGGTTTTGTTTATTCAACCTTTTTGTTTTATTTTTAAGTCTATGTAAGTATTTGGGGCTTATTGAATAAGACAAAAACTTGTATTTCTCTAAAGTTATTTTAACTTTATGAGTTAAAATTTCTTTGTATTTCTCATTTAGTTTGTTTATTTCTTCAATAACTTTCTTGTCCATAATATTTTCTTTATTATTATGTTTATACGAGTCTAATTTACTTTGAATATCTAACAATTCCTTATCCCAAGATTTCCTTTTATTATTATACCATCTGATACTTTGTCCATATAGATATGATTTTAAGGCATCCCAAACATAAACAATGGAGACTTCAGGAGTGTTATTTATGTCTAAAAAATGTTTTACTTCTGAAAGTATATATTCTTTATAGTCTTTTAGTTGAGTTAAGTATGCTGGTATCCTTTTGATCTGAACATTATGAGTATTTTTTATCATGAATTCAAAACAATTGAATTATGATCAGATATAGGACATGAAATGATTTTGGAATTAATTAAATCTGTTACCATTTGGTTAGAAATAAAGACCCTATCTATTTTTGAATAAGTTTTGTATCTGTTAGAAAAAAGGTGTATGGTAATGATTTTGAATCTATCTGATTATTAATATCATTCAAATGATAAGAATTAGCAAAATCCTTTAAATGTTTTGCATTAGATGTAATTCTTCTCTTTCCTATAGTGGTAGTATCACTTTCATGTAGTATACAATTAAAGTCACCAGCTAAAATAATATCTCCTATAGAGAATGATATGATCTCATCAAGATGATGTTTCACTGTATTTATACCAATTCCAGGTATCCAATATACATTAATTAAAGTGTAAGTCTTCCCATTAATTTGTATTGTAACCATACAAAACATTCCTTTGTCATCCTGATAAGACTTAATGGTTTT
>NC_056731.1:382652638-382687638 GCF_019279795.1 Protopterus annectens
AACTTTGATTAAATCTTTTTCAAAATAATTGTTGCTTCTTGGAAATGCAGGAACTATGTTTAAAAAGATTAATAATAAAATAAAATGATGAGAGAGAAAAAAAAAACATAGTACAAATCATTTGTTTTTTAGTCTCTTCTTCTTCTCTGAAGTGTTCCACAAAGTTTCAGTTGCCAGTCTCTTTAACGAAGAACTAGCCCATTCCATTTCTTCTATTTTTTCCAAAATCTTATTTTTTTTGATAAACAGTAAAGCAGAGTCTAAGTCATCGAAAATTTTAGGACCATCAGGAAGGAAGATTTTAAGCTTGGCAGGAAACAGAAGGTATGTTTTAAACTGTGCTTTTTAAGCTCCCTTATTAGTGGCAGAAAACTTTTCTTTTAGCTAATACCATGGAAGAATAGTCATTGTCAAAACGCACAGTTGTTTCATTAATCTTAACAGGAGCTTTAGCCCAAGCAGATTTAAGAACCATCTCTTTATCAAAAGATGATAGAAATCTAACTATAACTGATCTAGGATAGTTTTTGTTAGAGTTAGTATTAGCTATAGATCTATGTGCTCTTTCGATACCAAAAGAGAATGCTTCTGGTAAATCTAAAGTTTTAGGGAGCCATGTTGTTAAAAAAGAAGTAATATTGTTACCTTCAATATTTTCTGGCAGTCCAAAAATCCTAATGTTATTAGCCTAGATCTATATTCCAGGTCATCCAGCTTTGTTTGTAAATGTGTATTTTGTTTCAGCAGAAACTCAACGTTGATTTCCTCTTCTTGTACTCTATTTTCCATGTCATTCACAGCTTCTTCTATGCCTGTCATCTGGATCTTCTGTTGTTGCAGGTCCATATATAACAAGTCTATTTGTTTTGTAGTTTTTTCTATGAAAGTGTCTATTTTAGTATCCATTTTATCCATCTTAGCAGTAAGTTGCTGGACTATAATTATCAGAGACTGAAGTTCTTTCTTGGTGCTGGAGTCTTGAGAATTTGTCTTACTGGAACTCATTTCAGACTGATAAACTGACAGGAAAATTTCCAAAGTAATTTCTGACAGGAATATTATTAAGATTTCCTTTCTTTTTTAGATATAGTTCAAGAACTATATAAAACAAACATATTTAGAAAGAAAATTACTTCAAGAATTAATTTTTTAAGTAATTAATTCCTGTCAATGTAATGAAATTGGTGGAGCTGAAGAAATCTGCTGCTATCCTGTGTTCATCCTTGGCCACACACCCCCATCACTAACTTTCTGACTGCTATTTGTTTCTGTACCATATCCTTAAGCTACTGCTCAGGCTGTATTGCTTCTATTCTTCTTAACTCTCTCTCATTATGTATCTGCATCACTAACTTTCTGGCTGCTATTTGTTTCTATACCATATCCTTAAGCTACTGCTCAGGCTGTATTGCTTCTATTCTTCTTAACTCTCTCTATCATTATGTATCTGCATCACTAAATTTCTGGCTGCTGTTTGTTTCTGTACAATATCCTTAAGCTACTGCTCAGGCTGTATTGCTTCTATTCTTCTTAACTCTCTCTGTCATTATGTATCTGCATCACTAACTTTCTGGCTGCTATTTGTTTCTGTACCATATCCTTAAGCTACTGCTCAGGCTGTATTGCTTCTATTCTTCTTAACTCTCTCTATCATTATGTATCTGCATCACTAAATTTCTGGCTGCTGTTTGTTTCTGTACAATATCCTTAAGCTACTGCTCAGGCTGTATTGCTTCTGTTCTTCTTAACTCTCTCTATCATTATGTATCTGCATCACTAACTTTCTGGCTGCTATTTGTTTCTGTACCATATCCTTAAGCTACTGCTCAGGCTGTATTGCTTCAATTCTTAGGTTCATAGGTTCATAGGTTTATACTAGGCTATCTGCCCTAAGGCATTTATAAGCCTAGCCCAAATTTTTGTGGCTTACGCCACCCCTTATATGAAAAAATACTGTGCCCATTAGTTTGTTGTGCCTCTGTCCAGCAGTGACACAGAGATGATTCCCGGGATAAACCTACAATCTCCCATCCACAGGTCAAGATTTCTCTTGAACAGAGCCAGCGAGGTGCTCTGCCTCACATGGACCGGCATTTTATTCCACAGCATAGGGAGTCTCTGAGTGATAAATCTATTGCTCCAGCACATCCTATTTATATCCGTGCTAAGGTTTAAGTTGCTTGCTCTAGTGGTTTTGGTGGATTTGGATTTTTTGAGGTGGAGCATGTCCATTAATTCGGGTTGGACATGGCCTTGTTTGTCAGGCACATGTCACCTCTGAGCAGACGGTATGCAACTGAATAGAGCTGGAGTTTCTTCAATCTGGCAGCATATGACAGATTTTGGAGTCCCTTTATCCTTTTGGTGAGGAACTTTTGGGGTCTCTCCAATTGCTGCAGATGTCGGGTGAGATACATCCCGAATGGGGCATTGTACTCGATCATTGGTCTGATAAGTGAAGAGTACAGGGGAACAATGACCTCACTAGATCTGATGTGAATCCCTTCATGATCAGGTGGGCAATGTTGAAGGTCTTTCTAACCACTTTAGCAACGTGAGTGTCAAAAGAATGGCCACTGTCAACTTGGGTCCCTAGGTCCCTGATAACCTCTTCTGTGCTTAGTGGATTGCCACCTATATGGTAGCTTGGGGTTACCTTGTTTTTCCCAAAGGGTATGACTATACATTTTTTGGCGTTTAACTTCAGGCCATGGCTCTGGCACCAGCTATCTGTTTCCGTGAGTCCCTTCTGAAGGATATCTGTGTCCGATGCACTTTCCACTATGGCGACCAGTTTGCAGTCGTCAGCAAACTTTGTCAGCCAAAGTCCTCCCATGTTGGCCTGTACTTCTGAGAAGTAGATGCCAAACAATAGGGGGCCAAGGACCGAGCCCTGTGGGACACCACTTGTGACCGGCTTGGGGTCTGACATAGCGCCAGCAACTCTAACCCTGTGGGTTCTGTCCTTAAGCCAGTTTGCAACCCATCTTGTGACATATGGGTTTACATTTAAGCTGGTAAGTTTTTCTACAATACCCGAGTGGGGTATTGTGTCAAAAGCCTTTGCAAGGTCAAGATAGGCTGTATGGACTGCCTTTCCCTCACCAATGGCCTTGGTGACTGTTTCGAAGAAGTCAACCAAGTTCAAAAGGCATGATCTGCCCTTGACGAAGCCAAACTGGGTCGGGTCCAATGTCTGCAAGTCCCCTATATCTTTGTTTATGAGCTCCATTATGATCCTCTCCATAGCTTTGCAGACTAGACTTGTTAAGCTTATGGGGCGGTAATTACCAGGGTCTGTAGAGGCACCGCCTTTGTGGAGTGGGACCACAGTTGCCGTACACCACTCCTTGGGCACTCTTCTTAACTCTCTCTATCATTATGTATCTGCATCACTAACTTTCTGACTGCTTTTTGTTTCTGTACCATATCCTTAAGCTACTGCTCAGGCTGTATTGCTTCTATTCTTCTTAACTCTCTCTCATTATGTATCTGCATCACTAACTTTCTGGCTGCTATTTGTTTCTGTACCATATCCTTAAGCTACTGCTCAGGCTGTATTGCTTCTATTCTTCTTAACTCTCTCTGTCATTATGTATCTGCATCACTAACTTTCTGGCTGCTGTTTGTTTCTGTACAATATCCTTAAGCTACTGCTCAGGCTGTATTGCTTCTATTCTTCTTAACTCTCTCTATCATTATGTATCTGCATCACTAAATTTCTGGCTGCTATTTGTTTCTGTACCATATCCTTAAGCTACTGCTCAGGCTGTATTGCTTCTGTTCTTCTTAACTCTCTCTATCATTATGTATCTGCATCACTAAATTTCTGGCTGCTATTTGTTTCTGTACCATATCCTTAAGCTACTGCTCAGGCTGTATTGCTTCTGTTCTTCTTAACTCTCTCTCTATCATTATGTATCTGCATCGCTAACTTTCTGGCTGCTATTTGTTTCTGTACCATATCCTTAAGCTACTGCTCAGGCTGTATTGCTTCGATTCTTCTTAACTCTCTCTATCATTATATATCTGCATCACTATCTTTCTGGCTGCTATTTGTTTCTGTACCATATCCTTAAGCTACTGCTCAGGCTGTATTGCTTCTATTCTTCTTAACTCTCTCTCATTATGTATCTGCATCACTAACTTTCTGGCTGCTATTTGTTTCTGTACCGTATCCTTAAGCTACTGCTCAGGCTGTATTGCTTCTGTTCTTCTTAACTCTCTCTATCATTATTTATCTGCATCACTAAATTTCTGGCTGCTGTTTGTTTCTGTACCATATCCTTAAGCTACTGCTCAGGCTGTATTGCTTCAATTCTTAGGTTCATAGGTTCATAGGTCTATACTAGGCTATCTGACCTAAGGCATTTATAAGCCTAGCCCAAATTTTTGTGGCTTACGCCACCCCTTATATGAAAAAATACTGTGCCCATTAGTTTGTTGTGCCTCTGTCCAGCAGTGACACAGAGATGATTCCCGGGATAAACCTACAATCTCCCATCCACAGGTCAAGATTTCTCTTGAACAGAGCCAGCGAGGTGCTCTGCCTCACATGGACCGGCATTTTATTCCACAGCATAGGGAGTCTCTGAGTGATAAATCTATTGCTCCAGCACGTCCTATTTATATCCGTGCTAAGGTTTAAGTTGCTTGCTCTAGTGGTTTTGGTGGATTTGGATTTTTTGAGGTGGAGCATGTCCATTAATTCCAGGTTGGACATGGCCTTGTTTGTCAGGCACATGTCACCTCTGAGCAGACGGTATGCAACTGAATAGAGCTGGAGTTTCTTCAATCTGGCAGCACATGACAGATTTTGGAGTCCCTTTATCCTTTTGGTGAGGAACTTTTGGGGTCTCTCCAATTGCTGCAGATGTCGGGTGAGATACATCCCGAATGGGGCATTGTACTCGATCATTGGTCTGATAAGTGAAGAGTACAGGGGAACAATGACCTCACTAGATCTGGATGTGAATCCCTTCATGATCAGGTGGGCAATGTTGAAGGTCTTTCTAACCACTTTAGCAACGTGAGTGTCAAAAGAAAGGCCACTGTCAACTTGGGTCCCCAGGTCCCTGATAACCTCTTCTGTGCTTAGTGGATTGCCACCTATATGGTAGCTTGGGGTTACCTTGTTTTTCCCAAAGGGTATGAATATACATTTTTTGGCGTTTAACTTCAGGCCATGGCTCTGGCACCAGCTATCTATTTCCGTGAGTCCCTTCTGAAGGATATCCGTGTCCGATGCACTTTCCACTATGGCGACCAGTTTGCAGTTGTCAGCAAACTTTGTCAGCCAAAGTCCTCCCATGTTGGCCTGTACTTCTGAGAAGTAGATGCCAAACAATAGGGGGCCAAGGACCGAGCCCTGTGGGACACCACTTGTGACCGGCTTGGGGTCTGACATAGCGCCAGCAACTCTAACCCTGTGGGTTCTGTCCTTAAGCCAGTTTGCAACCCATCTTGTGACATATGGGTTTACATTTAAGCTGGTAAGTTTTTCTACAATACCCGAGTGGGGTATTGTGTCAAAAGCCTTTGCAAGGTCAAGATAGGCTGTATGGACTGCCTTTCCCTCACCAATGGCCTTGGTGACTGTTTCGAAGAAGTCAACCAAGTTCAAAAGGCATGATCTGCCCTTGACAAAGCCAAACTGGGTCGGGTCCAATGTCTGCAAGTCCCCTATATCTTTGTTTATGAGCTCCATTATGATCCTCTCCATAGCTTTGCAGACTAGACTTGTTAAGCTTATGGGGCGGTAATTACCAGGGTCTGTAGAGGCACCGCCTTTGTGGAGTGGGACCACAGTTGCCGTACGCCACTCCTTGGGCACTCTTCTTAACTCTCTCTATCATTATGTATCTGCATCACTAACTTTCTGGCTGCTATTTGTTTCTGTACCATATCCTTAAGCTACTGCTCAGGCTGTATTGCTTCTGTTCTTCTTAACTCTCTCTATCATTATGTATCTGCATCACTAAATTTCTGGCTGCTATTTGTTTCTATACCATATCCTTAAGCTACTGCTCAGGCTGTATTGCTTCTGTTCTTCTTAACTCTCTCTATCATTATGTATCTGCATCACTAACTTTCTGGCTGCTATTTGTTTCTGTACCATATCCTTAAGCTACTGCTCAGGCTGTATTGCTTCTCTTCTTAACTCTCTCTATCATTATGTATCTGCATCACTAACTTTCTGGCTGCTATTTGTTTCTGTACAATATCCTTAAGCTACTGCTCAGGCTGTATTGCTTCTGTTCTTCTTAACTCTCTCTATCATTATGTATCTGCATCACTAAATTTCTGGCTGCTGTTTGTTTCTGTACCATATCCTTAAGCTACTGCTCAGGCTGTATTGCTTCTATTCTTCTTAACTCTCTCTCTCATTATGTATCTGCATCACTAAATTTCTGGCTGCTGTTTGTTTCTGTACAATGTCCTTAAGCTACTGCTCAGGCTGTATTGCTTCTGTTCTTCTTAACTCTCTCTCTATCATTATGTATCTGCATTGCTAACTTTCTGGCTGCTATTTGTTTCTGTACCATATCCTTAAGCTACTGCTCAGGCTGTATTGCTTCGATTCTTCTTAACTCTCTCTATCATTATATAGCTGCATCACTATTTTTCTGGCTGCTATTTGTTTCTGTACCATATCCTTAAGCTACTGCTCAGGCTGTATTGCTTCTGTTCTTCTTAACTCTCTCTATCATTATGTATCTGCATCACTAACTTTCTGGCTGCTATTTGTTTCTGTACCATATCCTTAAGCTACTGCTCAGGCTTTATTGCTTCTATTCTTCTTAACTCTCTCTCTCATTATGTATCTGCATCACTAACTTTCTGGCTGCTATTTGTTTCTGTACCATATCCTTAAGCTACTGCTCAGGCTGTATTGCTTCTGTTCTTCTTAACTCTCTCTATCATTATTTATCTGCATCACTAAATTTCTGGCTGCTGTTTGTTTCTGTACAATATCCTTAAGCTACTGCTCAGGCTGTATTGCTTCTGTTCTTCTTAACTCTCTCTCTCATTATGTATCTGCATCACTAACCTTCTGGCTGCTATTTTTCTAACTGAAACTAACATTCTATTTTTCATGTACTATAACAGTCAATGTCACGCATTGCACTACCTACATAGTATTTTTTTGGACACTATCTACAGCATATACTATGAGAATGACTGTTATTATCTGTAATGTTTTAACTCTATAGAATTGTCTAGACGTGTAGTAATATATCACAACATCTTGTAACATAGTTTGTTCTTTCAACTTATTTTTGGATAGTATTGGATTATACTGTATTTGTGTTGTACTGTATGTGGATCTTTTCTCCCTTGGCCTCTGCTGAAAACTAGATGTTCTTCATGTTTCACTGTTGCAGTCCTCACATATGGGTTATCCGGCTACCATTAGCCCTCAGTCGGCCCAAATACCAGAGTCCTTGGTATATGATGTTGGCTACCACCAGTTGTAAAACTTGTGTCAGTACATCAGGTATAAAGGGAGGCAGCCGACGCCATTTCCTCAGTCTTTCTTGCCGCAGAGCCCGAAGCAGATGCAATTTGCACAAGTGCAAGTCAGTCGTTTACCTTCGTTTCACTTTCTGACTACCAAGTTGAAGATGCCTTCAGATAAGTACCCCATTGGGGATCCTCTTTTCTTGCTTTAATGAATGTCATATGAAGTTAATAACTGTCTTGCCTGTGGAAAACAGATTCCGCACCATGATTTCCATTCCTATTGTATAACTTGTTTGGGTCTTGAGCATGACATCCCTAACTGCGATCTCTGTGCTTCCTTTAACCTGTGTACCATACACCATAGAGCTAAGAGTTTGTATAAGCATTTCTGCGTCTGGCCTAAGTTCGTCGGTATGGCGTCTTCTGGTTTCCCGACTTTGGATATTCCTAGGAAATGCAAAGACAAGGACCACAACATGCCTAGGGTTAAATCTACTGATGATGCTGCGGTGAAATTGGTCGTCAGCACAGCAGTAGTCAGTGAGGTGCTTTTGCAGCCCCTGCAGTCTGCAAATTTTCAGCCACAAGCCTCTGCTGAGACCTTTATGGAGTCCTCCATACCGCAGGCTGCTATTTTGTCTTCAGAGCCTCCACCTGTCACCACCTCAGATGGGTCTGGAGCCGCTTTGCAGGCACTGGCTTTTGATGCCTCTTCTTTTCGACATGAGACCAGAACCAGACCGACTACCTTAGCTCAGACTTCTGCAGTTGCTAGGCCTCCTGAGTCCAAACCTACTCAAAAGCAGGCATTGGCCTCCCCTCCTGTACCTCAGTCCCAGTTGGTAAAGATGGCTGGTGATCTTTTTTCCCTGATTAGGGGCTCTCATCCCCCCTCCTTCAAAGAGGGCTAGGGAATTATCTCCTGATGTTTTGTCTGTCTCAGATTCTGAGATTTCCAGTATGTCTGCTGGTGAAGAAGGAAATTCTCAACTTTTTTCTGGCTTTGAGGATTCTGATGCTGAGGATTTTATTCCTTCTGCCTCCCCTCCAGAAGATTTTTCCTTTGGGAATATTTTGAATACTCTTAGGGAGCATTTTAAATGGGAATGTCAGGATTTCCCACAGTCTAAGAAAAGAATCAGGGAATTTTTAGATTTGCCACAGCATAAGCCACTGGTTATACCTCCAGTTTTGGAAGTTTGGATGATGTTTTCAGGGAAAATTCTTTAACTCCTAATTCGTGTCTATATTACCAAAGCAAAAAACCCTTTTCCCGAATACCTAAACATTGACACCTATACTGTGAACCGCAAAAATCCTGAATGCGAAAAAAAAAATATCGAACTGTCATAGTGGGCCAACCCCACCACCCGCTACATGCTACCTACCCAAAGAAAATAAATAAACCACACACATACACTAACCAAACCCTACTTTTAACCTAAGGTAAAGCACCAAAACCCTACCTCTAACTCTACACTAAACCCCACATACACAACTAACTATGCACTATCCTTAACCCCTTCCTAACCCTAAAGTCCCTAACTACCTCATACCTCTCCTACACACATACACCCAAACAAAATAAATAATCCACATACATACATTTAACAAAACCCTACCTCCAACACTACACTAAACCCCCCCATACACAACAATCTATGCACTATCTTTAACCCCTCCCTAACCCTAAGGTCTGTAACTACCTCACACTTCCCCTACAGACATACACCCAAACAAAATAAACAATACACATACATACACTTAAAATAACCCTACTTCTAACACTACACTAAACCTTACATACATTACCTATCTATACACATACCTTAACCCAAATCCTAACACAAAAGTCCTGTCTATCGCACACTTACCTTACGGAGCTATACCGCAGACGGGCCAAACCAAACAATTAGACATTTCAGAATTCGCAATTTTGTACGTTCGGGATTTCCATACTTCGCACAATACGTGTCGACGTCTTCTTATTCGCTCATATGGTTTTTCGCATTCGTAATATAGACCCCCTAATTCTCTTCCTCCTGCCTCCAGAAAACCGGATAGATATTACAGGGTTCCTGAATCGCATCAATACCTTTTTAGAAACCCTACTGCTGATCCAGAAATTATTTCTCAAGGCCCCAAGGGTGTTAAGGCTACTATTGCTAGAAACTCTGTGCCTTCTGATAAGGAATCTAGGGCCTTGGAAAGGTGGGGTAAAAAAGTCTATACTTCTGCAACAATTGCCATTAGATCCATGAATTGTCTTTTTCACATTGTTAAGTATCAGCAGCATACGTTGGAGACTATTAAGGCTAGACTTGGAGATATTCCTTCCATGACAGAAAGCAAACATTTACAAGACTTACTGAATTCTGCCACTTTAGTTAATAAGCATTCATTTTGTTGTGGTTTTGACACTTTGGATACTTCCTGCAGAGCAGCAGCCACTGGTTCCATAATTAGAAGGCATGCTTGGCTCAGGGAGCAGCCTCTTTCTGAACCAGTTAAGTCTAAATTGCTGGATGTTCCTTTGCACAAGGACAATCTTTTTGGTAATAAGGCTGAGGAGGTACTGAAAAAGTTGGAGGATAAGGCAAAATCTATGCAAGCTGTAAAAGATTTCCTTCAGGTTGAGCCTCCTCGGTTTAGTAGGCATTATCCTTCCAAGAATTGGTCTTTCCCTGATCCTGGTAAGCAGGGTCGCTCTAGGTCTAGGGGTTTCAGATCTTCAAGAGGGCAGGGTTCTGCCCTTCAAAGGGCTAAACAATGCCATTCTTCTTCTGCTAAATCGGGGAATTCTAAGCCAGATTCCCAGTACAAGCGTTCTAAATGACTCTGGCCTTCTTGCGTCTACCTCTGCGGACCCTGGGTTTCCTTTGGGGGGAAGGTTAGCCAGGTTCGCAGAGGTATGGTCTACCATCACAGATGACAAATGGGTGCTCAATATAGTAAACCAAGGTTACAAGTTTTGCTTTCACACCTTCCCTGTTTTACAAGGGTACCCAGACATACCCAGAACTCTCAAGGTAGAGGTAGAAACTCAAATTTCTTCTCTACTGACTATGGAGGCCATAGAACCAGTTCCTGCAAATCAGGCAGGCCTAGGTTTTTATTCAAGGCTTTTTCTGCTACCCAAGAAAGAGGGCATCTGGTGCCCTATTCCAAATCTGTCCATTCTAAACACTTTTCTCGTGATTCCCAAATTCAAGATGCTCACCCTTCAACAATTACTACCAATGCTGGACAAGGATTCATGGCTGGTAACTTTGGATCTCAAGGAGGCTTATCTGCACATCCCAATAAGGGAAAGTTGCAGGCAGTTTCTTCGCTTCAGGGCTGGGGAGCAACACTTTCAATTCTCTGCATTGCCCTTTGGCTTATCTATTGCTCCCAGACTTTTTACAAAGTGCCTGGCTCCAGCCATTGTTTTTTGCAGGCAGAGAAACATTCAAATTTATCCTTACCTGGATGACTGTCTCATTCAAGCAAACTCCCCAGAACAACTAGAAAAGGATTTGGATTTCATGAAGAACATTCTCACTTTGGGTTACACTCTCAATGAAAATAAATCAAAGGTGATTCCTTCAAGGGAGATTGTTTTCTTGGGAACGAGTCTGAATACAGCCACCCAGATGGTATTCCTCCCTCAACAGAAGCAAGAAGATCTTTCCGCTTACTTCATGAACTTGGCAAGCATGACCCAGCTCTCTGCAAAGCAATTCCTGCAAGCACTGGGGTTCATGGCTTCATGTATTTTGATGATCCCATATGCAAGGCTGCATATGAGAAAACTTCAATGGTACCCCAAGAATCTTTGGTGTCAACACACACAGGACTTAGATTTGATTCTTCCCCTGATTCCCTGTTTACAAATGAAGTTCCTCTGGTGGGTAACAGCCTATTCTCGGAACAAGGGTCTGCCTTTCTGCCCACCGCCTGTAGCCAGACTCTCACCACAGATGCCTCAGATGTTACATGGGGAGATCGTCTGGAGGGTAAGGGCATACAGGGGACTTGGAGCACTCAGCAGATTCATCTGCACATAAATTTAAAAGAATTAATGGCAGTGCAGCAGGCCTTGCTGGCTTTCAAGAACCTGCTCTACCCTGGGACTCTGCTAATCAGGACAGACAATACCACAGTCATGTGGTACATCAACAAGCAGGGGAGGACTCGCTCTTACCCCTTGTGCAGATAAAGCATGAGACTATGGTCCATAGCAGCATCCGTGGGCTTAGATCTAATAGCCCAGTATCTTCCAGGGAGGCTAAACTCCTTGGCGGATCATTTGAGCTGACATGTTCTGGATCCTCACGAGTGGCAACTGAACAGGGACATTTTCCATCGCATCACTCATCATTGGGGTTCCCGACAAGTGGATCTTTTCTCCTCTCACACCAATCATCTCCTTCCAACCTTCTGCACCAGGGAGTTTCACAACAAAGCTTCGAGGGTGGATGCGCTGCCCTTCCCATGGACACATCTCTCATTTTATGCATTCCCTCCTCTGCCTCTTCTTCCCAGAGTGCTGCTAAAGATAAGGGATGAAAAACCAAAGGGTATTCTGATAGCTCCAGATTGGCCCAGCAGCATTGGTATCCCCTCCTTCACAGCCTTTCTCAGGCTCAGCCTTGGCATCTTCCCCTGGTACCAGATCTGTTGGTTCAGGGAGGGGGAAAGATCCTTCATCCTCATCTTCAAACTCTGCATTTAGCTGCTTGGCTAATACCTTAAATCTTTCTCAACAGGTGGTTGAAGTTCTTCATGAGGCCAGGAGGCCAAGCACAAGAAAGCCCTATATAGATAAATGGAAGAGATTTTGTTCTTGGATGCTGGCTAAAGGAGAAGACTCTTCTCATCCTTCTCTTTCACTCATTCTTGACAACCTAGTGGGATTGCTTAGTGGTTAACTTACTTTTTCTTCAATCAAAATTCACGCTTCAGCAATTTCGGCTCATTGTTCTTTTGAGCATTTTTTCTCACCTCTTGATGAAACAGTTCCTGAGGGGAGCTAGTAATTTTACACCTCCCAGAGGAGCTCCTCCTCCTGCTTGGGATCTTAATTTTGTCCTGGAAAAACTTACTGTGCCTCCCTTTGAAACAGCTGCCTCTGCAGATTTGAAGTTTCTATCCTGGAAGATTGCTTTCCTTTTAGCTATTACTTCAGCTAGAAGGGTATCTGATCTGCAAGCCGTAATGGCAGTAGAACCTTTCATTATTTTTCACTCAGATCGGGTTTGTCTGAGAACTAACCCCTCCTTTATGCCTAAGGTAGTTTCCAGTTTAACCCTTAACCAGTCTATTCACCTGCCTACATTTTTCAACAATCCCCAAAATAAAGGGGAAAGGATTTTGCACTCTCTTGATGTGCATAGAAAGCTGAGATTTTACTTAAACAGGACTAAGTCCTTTTGAAAATCTGAACATTTATTGGTTAGTTTTGTTCCTGGGGCTCAGGGTAAAGCTATTTCAAAACAAACTATTTCCAAATGGATTGCTCATTGTATTCTCTTTTGTTACCTGCAGCATGGGAAGGTTCCCCCTTAGGGTATTAGGACCCATTCTAGTAGAGCAGCCTCTACCTCTGCAGCCTTTCTGAGAGGTGTGCCTACTAAGGACTTACTTTCACAAAGCATTACAATCTACCTTTGTTTTCTAAATCCAGGGCTGGTTTTGCCTCTGCAGTTTTGCAGGGCCTCCTTACCAGCCCTTAATTTGTGATTCTTCCTCCTCCCTTTGTCTTCTTTCTGGGCTTTGGGAATCAACCCGTATGTGAGGACTGCAACAGTGAAATGCGAAGAATATAGTACAGTTGTGTACACTTACCATAAATATAGATCTTTGAGTGTATTCATTGTTGCAGTCTTGGTTTCCCACCCTCCATTCCCCCTTTTTTCCTAAGGCACAGACTGTGGATTTTTATTTTTTGTATGACATGTGTCCAGGGTTCTACCATTCCTGGATTAGCCTTCTTTTAGGGGCTCCTGACAGTTAAGGCAAGAAAAACTGAGGAAATAGCGTTGGCTGTCTCCCTTTATACCTGACATACTGACATCAGTTTTACAACCGTTGGCAGCCGACGTCATATACAAAGGACTCTGGTATTCGGGCTGACTGAGGGCTACCAGTAGCCAGAAAACCCATATGTGAGGACTGCAACAGTGAATACACTCAAACATCTACATTTATGGTAAGTGTACACAAGTGTACTTTCTGTAGACCCAGCCAGACCACCCCAGTAAACAAATGTAACATAAATAAATAAATAAATAAATAAATAAATAAATAAATAAATATGTGCCAAGCTGAGATCCCACCTTGTAAAATCTGAGGGTATGGAATATAGGAGAAACTGCAGACATTTATTTCCTGTACCAGAATCATCATCACAGCAACATTTTTGACACAGACTCTAGATC
Source organism: Protopterus annectens (assembly GCF_019279795.1). Classification (NCBI taxonomy): domain Eukaryota; kingdom Metazoa; phylum Chordata; order Ceratodontiformes; family Protopteridae; genus Protopterus; species Protopterus annectens. The sequence goes on from NC_056731.1 coordinate 382,666,525, forward strand.
TCAGAGTGAACCAAATGCTGTTCCCATTCCAGAGTGTGTTCCTAGCTTTAATTCCATTCCTGTAGATGTTTCAGATAATTCAAAGAATGAACATTGTACAGGGACAGCTCCAGTTGCTATGTCCAATTCCCAGTTTTATGTCACACACTATGGACGAGTATCCAGGCCCAGTGTGAAATATGCAGCAATATGGACTTAACTGTGTATATATGTCTCTTGATGGAGAACTGTGCGTGATATCTGCATGCCAAATAGATTCATAACATTGCATGTTTATTTTCAAGAGGGATGATGTAGATCAGAGTGCACGTGCTGTGTACTGTATCTTTAAGAAGCATGTCAAAGATGTAACATGTAGGTATAAATGTCAAGCACATGCCATTCCTAGTGCCATTTTGAGAATGCAGCCAGAGAGTAAGCATGTATGATTACAGCAGTTAGTTTGTATGTAAGTTAAAGTCAGTTAACGTCTATCGTGATGTGTTTGCATAAAATAAAGCTGCTTGAACAGAACCCATGAAGACTCTTCTATTGTGTCCAAAGTAGGAGAGCAAAAAGTCTTACTTTTCACTCTACATGATTTATATCTCTTCCTGAGTTCTGCTATGGTTGCCTGCCCCTTCACCAAATAAAAGCTTAAATAAGATAATTAACAAGCCCATCAGGTCTCAAAATCACCTAAGCCCCCTACTCCATTGCAATACTTAGTTGCTTTGTTTCCACCACTCAGATATTTAGTAAACCTATTGCCAATTTTGAGTTAAAATCAGCAATCTATTAAACATGCCAGAAAACAGGGTGTCACTTATCATGACTATTCACATAACTCTATGTCTATAGCATAGAAAGACACATTTATATAATAGTTCTGATGCTTGTGCTCTTTAGTATGTTTATTTATTTATTTAATTGAGTACTTACGTATTATCGCAACCAGATATTTCACAGCAGTAACGGTTGCTTCCCGATCCTGAAATGTGTTTGTTAATGTTTCTGAAATGTGAAGTACTGTGTTATTTTCAGTAATACAGTTTGTTTTCTGGAGTCTTATCAATAAAATGTTAACAACATAACTAAAATGACAGCATGTCACTTTTTTTTCACGGCATACACTTTGTAAATGTGAGCAGTGCAGTGAAGAAGTCAGAGCAAGAGCTAAAGGGAAGTAAATCTGTTTGGTTTTACATAGGATATACAGTCCACCAGTGTTAGTGTACTGTTTAAGTCTTCATGTAATAAAGGATGACATGATTTTCCATTGACATATCAGGTTACATGCATGTTCTTGTTACCAAATTAAATGTAGAATCACACACGTAACTAGCTTTGCTTGTAATACTGCATGACAGGCTTTCCATTCATCAGAAAGAGAGCATCTATGAAAATTCAAACGTGCATGTGTAATGCAGGCAAAACAGTAAGACGGTTTCTGGTAAAGTTTGTCAGCCTGACAGTACTCCAAACTTTTTTTCTGCAATAACGACTTCAAATAACACCGAACAGTGTTTCCTAAAGTCGTTTCTATTCCAAAGCGAATTTTGCAACTGTGAAAATCTGGTTGCAATAATACGTAAGTACCTTTAATTGTTAATTTACATTTATTTAATAGAGTAGAACACCGATCAATTCTGACCAATTCTATTCTCAGCCTGGGTTCCAAGAACAACCAATGTTGCAAGGAATGCAAAAGTGCATGCAATTACAATAAAAATGACAACCACCCCTCCTCCCCGGCAGCAAATGTTAATATACAAATGCTGGGCACAACGTTTAATAAATGGATAAAAAATAATAAAATGGTTACATCCCTGACAGCCAAAAAGAAAGCTGTTCTATAGTCAGCTTCTGAATCATACTATTTAAAGGAGGCAGTTATTGTATAAAACATTCAATGAATCACCTAACCTCAAATCTGAAGATTGCACTATTGAAAATAAACAATTAAAAATACTGTAGAGTACAAGCTTAATCTTACAGCCAATAAATCTGCTCATATCATCATCATTATGAACATACACTCAGTATGACTAACTTATACATGAAAAATACAGGATTTCTGAGCACCTTACACTTAAAAAAATGAAAAGAAATTTTACAAATCAACATTTAGCAGACACTAATGATTACAACCAAAGGAATATGAAGCATTCAAAGAATGAAATCACTTATTTGATATTAACGGATGATTTTTGAATGCAAACAAAAGTAAAAATCAAATTATTTGGTATAAGCAAAGTTATATAAGTTATAGACTGGCATAAATCTTTTACAGGCAGAACTAGCAGAAAAGCTGTTTAAAAAGCATGAAAGTCCAGGCCATTAATCAGACATAAAATGATCTGCTGTATTTTAACACACACAAATAAATGTGTATGTTATTGGAAGTAGTATTCGAAAATAATTTTTTACCTTTTTGGGACAGGCATACAAACAGTTAAGAAGCTTTTCTATGGGGGTGACTATGGTGCCAGCATTTGCTAATTTAGTAATGAATGAGAGAGAGTACTTGGTTGTATAACACGGATTTTTTTGATCTGTTATTGGGGCTGCACAGTGACACAGCAGTTAGTGTTGTCACCTCACAGCAAGAGATTTTCCAGTTCAATTCTTGGCTGTGATGCCATCTGTGCACAGTCTGCATGTCCTCTCTGCATTCATGTGGGTTTCCTCAGGGTGCTCAGATTTCTTCCTGCAATGCAAGAACATGCAGTAAGTGAAGCGTTGTTTCTAATATCATAACACTAATTCCACTGATGTTATTCACAGCTTTCCAATACGTCTTTCGGGACACTGATAGTATTAAAAGATAAGCTTTTCAATTTCCATTGTCTTAATGTAAAAAAACGATTCAACATGTCACTTCATCCTTCATGAAATTCAAGCAATGAAGTTGTCATACTCCTGGCACTACAGTTTCCCTAAGATTCTGTTATCTTGCTTTATCTTTCAATACCATCAATGCTTGTTCAATAGACAACATCTCTTCATTGGTTTCTCCTGATACATCTCATATTTTCAGCTCCTCTGTTGAAGTGACAAGATGGTATCATATTGGTGATACAAGGACTTGGAGTTTGCACAAACTTTAACTTTCAGTTGTCCCACATTACTCAACTATTTAAACTTATGCTGTTGTAGCTCTTGCAGGATTACCTCTACTGACATTTCAACAACGTCTGACCAGAATTTCTGTACAATTTTCTTTGTTTCATCAACTTTTTTGGGCAAGGTTGTAACTATGTGGTTAATCAGACATTCGATACCATCTGTAAGCATTTCAACTTCCATCTCAGTCTCCATTCTTCCATTAGAAATCAATATGCTTTGACTTGTGCAACTCACAAAATAACTTTTAATAACTTTTAATACTGAAATAACCACATTGCTAATGGAAAATGGAATTAATTCCCAAGGCACTGAGATCTCCAAGTTTTATGCATCTTTGTCATATTTTCAATATCTGATGAGATTTGATTACATTATTGTGGCTTGGGAAGCTATTAAAAATAGAACAGAGAAATCTCTGTTTTAAATTTTGCAGCTTCTTCATTACCTGTGAAATTATCTTAAGAACTGCTATAAGAGCACTGTAAGAGAAGAGTTGTTTTTTTTTTTGACTTTTTTTTGAGTTATGTATATTTTCTTAAGGAATTTTGTGGTTTTCTCTGGCTTTAGATAATAGAACAAGATGTTTTTAGCAAACAAAAATTAACCTTTTGGCACCAGAAGAGAAAACAAATTCAAAAACACTCCACAAAGTAGCTCTGTGGGCAGAAAATGAAAGGAAATCCATATGTTCACAAAGTTTAGTGTGTTTTCTATAACTTTCAGTTTCTTTTCAAAATCATGTGGATAACCAGTTCATAAGGCAAAAAAAAAATTCAACGGCTTAAATATAAAAGTGCAAAAGTCAAGTGATGTGAAGGACCAATCAGAAACAGTATTCTATCCAAGTACTAACAAGGGCCAACCTTGTTTAGTTTTGAGATCCGATGGGGCTAGGTACATTCAGGATGATATGGCTATAATTTTAAGAACTTACACACATGAAATAACAATGATTTTAAAACAAAATTTATTAGTTAGCAACATATGTTTATTTCACGTTTTAATTTTTAAAAAAATTATACTGGTAGCAGAAGCCTATTAGTGAAAATTAAGTTTGATAATGACCAATAGCCTGCTTTGTGTGCAAGCCACTAATTAAAGGACACTAATGTTGTATCTCTGACAGACATAGATTTATCATAGTTTTAACAGCAATCTTTTGTGAAGATAATATAGATAGATTCCTGTTCATTATTTTCTAGTTGCAGTTTGGGAGAAACATCTTATGAACAAGATTAATTTGGTTATGATTTATTTTGTGAATTTGTTTCTGAGGACATTATTTTCAGTTTCAAATTAAGGTATGGCTGATGTGTTGTTCTCTGCCACTTCTAGATCATAGGGAAGATTCCAAAGAAGTGGTATTCTTTGTGATACATATCTATCCCTACAACATGTCTTATTTGTGATGCAAAAGAGATTTTGATCTCTTGAGTGTGCATTTTTGACTACAGTTGTGTCAAAGTATTAGTTGTATATGTTTGTGCGCGTGTGTGTTTGTGTGTTTATGTGTGCACTCGCCCATGCATGTTTAAAAAAAAAAAAAGTAGGGATGTTATACATGAGGTGTATAACTTTAAATTCTAAGGAGCTAGCTACATAAAGGTCCATATGCACATCCTTCTAGAGATTTCAAACTGATTAAAGACTGTATGGAAATTAGGACACATTTGCACTGTCTATTATTTACTTGTCATCTGGAAAATCCCAGAAATATCAGTTTGGTATACCTCAAACTATTGTTGGGCACCAGAATTTAGGGGAGCCATTAGGATAAAACAAGAAGCATTTCATGCAATAATAGTAGATGAAGTTTTCAGTTCTGATTGATATATGCAGACATTCCAGCAAGGGAGCGAATGCAGCAGCCACCAAAGTGGTGAGTAGGGTTACCACCTTTTGCTGTGCTGAAAACCAGACCAAAGCAACTCTCCCTCCACTACCCATGACTTCTCCCAGCTCCACCCCCATTCCCACCCATGATCACACCCATTTTATGACATGAATGCATACATCGTACACTCTAATCCTTGGTGACTTCAACTACCCCACCATAGACTGGGTGAACTATTCCTGCACTAATGTACTCACCCAACAATTCCTTGACTTAATCAATTCTAACTCACTAGACCAGCTCATCTCATCCTCCACCAGGGGAGATAACATTCTGGACTTGGTTCTCACCAACATGGGCGACTGCTGCACCACTCCCATAGTATGTTCTTCCCTGGTGAGATTAGATCATCGGTCTGTTTCATTTGAAGTTTCTATCCCACCCAACCCCTCCCCCAGCTGTAACCAGGCTACAAAACTTCTCACAAGCTGACTACAACCTCCTAAGGGAGGGTATCAGTAGTTTCACACCACTGTCCCCTCAGAGGATGCAGACAACTATGCTGGACAGTATGCTAATGCAGTGTACAAGCACCTGTACAACTGCATGGACTCAGCCATACCCAACATAACTAAAACCTGCTCCTCAAGGAAACATAAACCTGTCTGGTGGACATCCTCTATCAACAGGCTTTACAACAATGGGAAGAAACTGTTGTCCAAGGGTAAAAAGGAACAAATTCCAAATTGGAAAAACTCCCTCCTCAGCCTCAACAAGCAAATTAGATCACTAGTGAAAACCTCCAAAGCCAATTATGAATTGAAACTAGCCTCCAAAACAAAGGGAAACCACAAAGCCTTCTTCAGTTACTTCAGGAACCTCCATGGCAAAGCCCATGATTCTTCTCAATTAGTACTTAATGGTACCACTTACACTGAACCTGTTGACTTAGCCAACCTGCTAGCAGATTGGTTCAGTGCAAACATCACCCCTGTGTCCCTCCCCAAGGCCCTTTTGACATCCCATTACTTATCCTGCACCTCACATCTCCGTATTTCAAGTGTTAAAGCCCTGTCCAAGGCAAAGAACACAGCTTCTATGGGACCTGAGAGCATCCCAGGATGTATTCTGCACCATCTCCAGCAAAAACTAGCTTTGCCATTGAGCACCCTATTCAACCACAGCCTAATTATGGGCTTCATTCCAGCAGAGTGGAGAACTGCCATTGTCATCCCCTTACACAATGGTGGTGCCACTATTGACCCAGGAATCTGTTGTCCCATTAGCTTGACAAGTCTGATCTGTAAAGCCATGAAGTGTATTATTATGGATCTCATAAACAAGGACATAGGCAATCTCTGAGCATTTGACCCCATCCAATTTGGATTTGTCAGGGGCAGATCTTGCCTGTTGAACCTGGTTACCTTCTTTGAAACTGTCACCAAGGCCCTGGATGAGGTAATGTCAGTACATACAGCTTACCTTGACTTGGCTAAGGCCTTTGACACAATCCCCCATTCAGGCATCATCGAAAAGCTAACACAAATTGGTGTAAATCCCTATCTCATCAGGTGGGTGGCCAGCTGGGCTCACAGATAGAATACATAAGGTCAAAATAGGCACCGCCATCTCCGACAGCAGACCTGTCACTAGTAGTGTTCCCCAGGGATCTGTCCTGGGACCCGTACTGTTTTGCATCCACTTCTCAGAGGTCCAGGCAAAGAGAAAGGGCCAGTGGCTGACCAAGTTTGCAGATGACTGTAAGTTGGGTGCTGTCACAGACTCCTCAAATGATTTTAACATACTGCAAGAGGATCTCACAGCAACAAATGACTGGTGCCAAACTCATGGCCTTAGGTTAAATCCAAAATATGTATCATCATATCATTCAGCAAAAACACAGCCTCTACTGACTACCACATCGACAGCAACCCCCTAAGCACACAACCTGTGGTAAGATACCTGGGTACTCAGGTTGACAACAATCTCATATTCGACCATCATGTAGTAGCAGCAGTGGTCAGAGAAGCCTTTTACTTGATTCATCTCATAAGTAAAGGGATTGCATCCAGAAAAAAGGAGTTTATTACCTCTCTGTACTCCTCCCTCATTAGGCCTATAATTGAGCATAATGCCCCCTTTGGTATGTACCTCTGCAAAGACCTGAACCAACTGGAAAGGCCACAGAAACACCTCAAAAAGAAAATCCATGGCCTCCAACACCTTTCCTATGTGGAAGGCTCAAATCACTATCACTCTACTCGGTATCATACAGACTGCTCAGAGGTGATCTGTGTCTCACCTACAAGGCAATATCGGACCCTGACGTACTAGAGATGCTCCATATCCGTAAGACTAACTCCTTGTGCATTACCTGCATGTAAGGCATAAATCTAATATGCAACATCAACAGAACCTGCTGAAGAGACAGGTTTGTCTCCCAGAGGCCGCCCCTTCTCTGGAATACACTTCCCATACACGTGAAAGAGAGTATCTTGCTGACCCTCTTCAAGTGCAACCTTGATGAGTGGATGGGAAACCACAAATTTGTCCCAGGGGTTCCACCTTTGTCTCACATTGACAGGGGTAACAGGTGCTGACTGAGGTTTCTTTTTTGGGGATAAACTCTTGACTATTTATTTATTTATATTTATTTATTGACATTTGTTAACTGGGTTTGTCCATCTGAGCTTGTGGCCCATTTTCAGTGGAGACCCGAGGAGAAAAGCCAGTAGTACATTTTAAACAAGTACAATTTTAAACAATATTGATATAATAGCAGTTATAGCAAAAAGATTCACATATGTTGGGTTACATGCATAAAGTTAAAGTTGCATTAAATAGAAGCTAAGTAACAATTTTACATTGGTATAGTTCAATAGGTCAACAATAACATTTTTTTGTTTGTATAAAATTATGCAAATGCATAGTAGATGCATTAGAGAGAGAGGTATAATGAGGTACTAAGTATGGTCCTTTTGAGGGTACATAAAGGGAAGGGAGACTAGGTAGGATCATGGCAAGGGCAGGTTCTGGAATTGAGAAAATAAGCTTTTAGTTCATTTTTAAAGTGTGAGGTGTGGGAGATTGAACATAAGTCAAGGGGAAGTTTGTTCCAAGCATGGACAAGGGAGTTTTTGTAGAGTAGTTTGCCTACTGACCTTTTTGGGTGGTAGATATCAAGTAATTGTTGGTTAGAAGTATGGAGGGTCCAGGATGGGATGTAAATAGAGACTAAGGAAGACAGAAATGGACAGAAGGAGGGTTTATAAAGAATAGAGTGTAGCATATTAAATTGATAAGATAGCAGAAATTGGGGAAGTTCAAGCCATTGAAGAGAGTTTAAAGAAATGTAGTGGTGTGAGTTGTATGGGGAGCTAGTAATGAATCTGGCTATTTTATGATAAGTCTGTTGGAGTTTGTTTAGATTGGAGGCCTGGATATTGGTAAGAACTGGGGCAGCGTATAAGAGGGAGGGGAGGTGGACTGCCTGGCCCAGGGTAAGTTTAAGGGTAATACTAAGCTTGTAACAGCCCCAGGGCCATTAGCCTAGTAACCTCCTATGATCATATGATAATCAAAGCAGACCATCTACTTGAAGTTTTTTTTTTACATAATCTCAGACTTATTAGGTAGTCTTGGACTCCACAGCATTGCTTTAGTAATTCTTTATCATACAGAGTTGCTTTTTTACAAATGCCAGCATTCTGCTCATGCTACTGAACAGAGTACCAGAGTTTGTACAATGCTTTCCAGACTACCAGAGAATCATTCTGATTTCCACATAGTTCAGATAATGACTGGATAGGTGGAGACCCTATAGATGAGACAGTGGAGCATATCTGTAAAATTGAAGGATTCAAAGAAGTTCTTAATTTTCCAGTGATAGGGTGGATTCTCAAACATGGGGAAATAAAAACCTTGACTGACCTTGATTGGAGATACTGCTGAGAAGTTGAAGGGGCATATTGAGGAATCTCCTAAAACAGTGGGCATTTCTTTCTGTAAGGAGTCAGTGCCAGAAACAGCAGGTAGGATTATCTACTTCTGAAAATGAGGTTGCATTGATTATATAGTTCTGCACTAAGACTGCAAGAGTGGATGCGAAATGGCTAGAACTTCAGAAAGCACTATGCTGTTGGGGTGTCATAGTATGTACCTTTTCAATGTTGCATAAATGGCTGGGACATTAACAGTGGACTTGGAAAATGAATTTTTAAAAACAAGGGCACTAGGGGGTGTTCCATTTATGCAGGGATAATGCTTTTCAACATTGTTGTGAATATAAGCTTGAGCCAGTGTGCTGGAAGGAAAACTTTGCCAATAGTTGATGTGAATTCTCTCCTGGCTATGAAACAGTGGATCAGCTCTTTGTCCTTTCACAGATATTGAAGGGGTCAGGGGACTGTGCCAGTACTGTCCACAAATATTTTATAGAATTAGAGACAACATATGCTCTTGTACAATGAGATATCTTATGAGAGCTTCTGGAATACTATTGGATTGTGGAGTCTTTGCTGTTTGGTCACCATAATCAAGAAACAAAAACCAGAGGGAGAATATACTCTTGAATAACTCCATACAGTAAATCAGATCATCAGTTTAGTTAGTCAGTTATGCCTCTTATTTAAAATTCATAAATCAGGAGCAAAAAAATTCAAATACAAAACATGCCAATTAATTTCTAAATGCAAAATTTTTGGATAGGATGTATCAAACTATAGTGTCACTTTTTCAAATCTATGTATGTTGCAGAAACTGACTAAAAATATAAAGTTCATATGTGACTAACAGTGTCCAGTGTCTAAACAAGGCCTTGCTGTGAGGTTCATTCGTATGCCATTCTTAATTCCTTTCAAATGTTCTTAAGTTCTACTTTTGAAGACCTTTTATTTTCCCCATTGCATGCTGATTTACAGATGTAAAATAGTACATATATTCCTGTTTTTGTATGTAACTACAATTATTGATTAATATTTTGTGCTATTAATTATGCAGGGCTCTCTTTGCATCATATTTTCACACAAAAATTGTAAAAATTTAAAGTTACCATTCTGTATTGAGGTAATTTTTTTTCCACCACTGATGTGGTAGTCATTCTCTATGGCTTTGCCAAACTCCTGCCACACCCAGGACTTGACTTTGCCATCTGTTAAAGTTGCTGCATACTTGGCTAGTTTGTAGCTACTGATACCAGTCAAATATAGAGCTTCCCCACTAGAGTTTCACAGAAAGCCTCCTTCTTTAAACTGACAGCTTTGCCACCATGTCCTAGTGTTACCTCCATGACTGGCCACATTCATAACCTGCCCATCAAGGGAAGAAAAGCTAATCTACAAGTGGGATATGAACTCTTCCCACCCCAAATTATCATACAGGTGCTTCTAAGGGGTGGATTACAAGTGCTTGCATGCTAGTAGCTTGCAACACTTGCTGTCTGACACTAGTATGAAAAGGAAAGTGATTTTACTTTCTCTAGTCTTATCTTATGTAAATACTTAGCCCTTACAACATCTGACCCTATGAAGCTGCTTAGCATTACCAGAGCCATAACTACAACATAAACCTTTAATGAGTTCCTAAACCAAGTCCTTGCTCCATAACTTTAAAACTCCACTCCCCTTTATTAAAACCACAACACTCTCCCTAAACCATACTCCCCAGTCACTACCTGTACCTAACCTCCCATCCTGATCCTTAAACCTAAATCACCCTACAGTTCTCTAACTTTAAACACCCCTCTCTCACTCCCTAACCCTAAACTCCTCTCCCACTCCCTAAATCTAAACCCCCACCCCCACTCCCTAACCCTAAACTCCATCCCCACTCCCTAACCTTAACCCCCTCTCCCATTCTCTAACCCTAATTTCCTCTCCCACTCCCTAACCCTAAATTCCTCTCCCACTCCCTAACCCTAAAACTCCCTTTCCACTACATAACTGTAAAACTCTCCTCCTGCTCCCTAATGGTAAGTCTCCTTCCGATTGCTGTTCTAATCTACACTTCCACCCACCCCATTCCATACCAATGGCTGCTGAAGCTACCTTACTTGACCTCAGATACTGTGTTTGGGTAAGGTACGAGCTGCAAGGCATAAAACTCCCTGGCTTTGAGACAGTGGGCTTGGAGCAACTGGGACTCAAGCATTTGGGTTTTCCAGATCTCAGCAGTCACATATGTAGCCATCTGTCCCATTTTACCACAAAATGGTGACAATTTTGTAAGTACAGCAGATCTTTGAACCTAAGTGTTAAGAACACATAAGCCATACCTCTCAACTTGGAAACATAAAAAATCTGGACAAAGACCCATGAAAAATAGGTACAAATCTGTATTCTGATTAACATAACATTTGCATACATAAATGTAACCCCACCCACTCTGGTGAAATTGTGGGATATCAACTTTCAAATGCAAACTGAAGAACAGACACTAAATATATGGCATCAGAGGCCCAGACCCTGTAGTAAATGGTAACCATTTTCTTTTAAATGTGCAGCAATGATGTGTACTGGGAAGGGAGAAGATTAAGAACCTTAGGATTTCATTTTCCGTGACTTGCAGTATGTGGGTTTTATGGTAAATGTAGGGCATTTAATGGTAGGCAGTATTTATCTTAGCAAAAGAATATTCTAGTTTGCTAGGACCTCCAAAAGTCATTCATCATGGCCTTCTGATCATTTTCCTAGCTAAAGTTTGTGCCACCTGGGGCTGTCTGAGTTTGCTGCCCTTCCCCCCTCACAGAATCATGGTTAAATGGGGCCAGTCCTTATACAGCCCTTCCCCTTGCAGCCATTCCAGTGTCCCATTACTTGGCTGTTTTGACCCATTTACCATAAACACTGTAATGTGCATACTGCTTTACTTCTACGATGATTTGGATTTCATTTCAAAGTTTTATTTTACATTTTACAGCACAAACACTAATAGACATCTGCTAAACAAAGCAATGCAGTCTCACAATGAAAATAGACTTAGCAGCATTAAAACTTCTCTATCCTTGAAACTCACATTCATTAAAACAGAAAATACATCTGGCCAGTGGCAGATAAAGATTAACTTTTGGCTGTTTTCAAATCAAAAGCCCCTTGCATACGAAACATACACATGTTCTTTGATAAACAATGAAACAGAATGCATGCACCAATAATGACAAAACTGCGAAATTCAGAACATTTCCATCATAAAAGTCTACACAAACTTCTAAAATCCACCAGTATCAGTAAATATGCACAATGTCTGCAGAAGTAAAAGTCATCTAAATTATTCCACATTAAAGAGATCTGTAACTAATGAAGAGGCTGCAAGCCAACAACTTTATATTTCATTATTTCATCTACAAATAAAGTGCCTGTTGTCCTTGAGGAATAAATTGCTTGTGTTACATTAAAACATGATAAGCTAGTAATATTGCAATAGGGAATGGATGATAAACTGTTAGGGTCATAGTTACTAGTTATCGCCACCAAATAACACATTCTCAGGACTGCAGCATCCACCCCCTTTAAAAGTACAACACAGTGCAGTATCAGCAATGCATCTAAATACTGTGGGAGTAGAACCTGCAGCCTTCTACATCAAAAGCAAGCATTCAACCTTTTATTCTATTAATAATGCAAACATTCTCAACATAAGCAGCACTAAACTTCTTTTCCCATCAAGCTCTCAGCTCCTTGTAAAATCCACATGCCACTCAACTGTATCTCTCAACTTTGCAGCACAAGAAATCTGAAAAAAAACTATTTTTTTTTGGGGGGGACACAAAAAACAGGGACACATTATTAAACATTGTATAATCTTAGAAAGTTGCTAGAATAAACTGTGTTACCACCATGCATTTCACTGCCTGCCAAGTCTTGAACCCAGGACCCTGTGCACTACAGTCAGAGCAACATACCACTATCCCAAATAAGCTGTTTCCTGAATGATAGGATGACTGAAACTTAAATGGCTATCATTTAGTGAATTTGAGTCTCACCACAGCTCTCAACCTTTAGCACAAAACACCTGGACAAATTCAATAATGGGGGAAATAGAGCCCCCAAACATAGTCAGTGAATTCAGTTTTTAAAATTGCTATCAACCTCTTAGCACAAAAAACTAGACAAAGCTAATCATGGGGGAATACAGCCCCCAAAATAGGTATACATTTCAAATATTGATCTTATAAACTTGGAAAATTGCTAGAATAAAAGGTTTGTGTTAGCATGTATTTTCTGAAGACTATGAAGTCTAAAATTCAAATGCCTGTCATTAGTTTGTGAATTCAGGCCTTCAAAACCACAGATTTTATGAGAAACAGAACAAAAATATGAGGTAAAAACCTGGATAGTTTTCACAAGTGGTGGTGGGTAGGGAATTCAGGCTCTTGCTACCTGTTACAAAGGTACAGGGTTTGAGCCTGGGTAACTATAGCCATCAGGTATAGTTACCTGGGGCATTACAGACACACGCACACACACACACACTCACCCACAAACACACGCACACACACACACGCACACACACACACACTCACCCACAAACACACGCACACCATTTGAATAAATGGTGAGTCTTGAATATAAATAACACATGGACTTGCACCTTCTGAAATACACACCTCTTTGAATTAATGGAGAGCATTGCATATAAATAACACATACAACTTTGAAAAAATAATAACGGGTCCTTTGAAGGAAAAACCAATGGATCCTTGCAACTTTCAAGTAAAATTAGCCTTAATAGACCCCTTGCAGCTTTCAAGCAAAAGCAGCCTTAATGGAGTTCATGGACCCTTGCAGCTTTTAAGCAAAAGCAGCCTTAATGGACCCTTTCAGCTTTCAAGCAAAAGCAGCCCTCATGGATTTTTCGTTCCTGGAGCTTTCAAGCAAAAGCAACCTTAATGGAGTTCATGGACCCTTGCAGCTTTCAAGCAAAAACAGCCTTCACGGACCCTTGCAGCTTTCAAGCAAAAGCAGCCTTCATGGATTTTCCTTTCCTGGAGCTTTCAAGCAAAAGCAGCCTTAATGGATGTTCTTGGAACCTTACAGTTTAAGAACTATTCAGCAACGCTCGCTCATAGAACCTGGAAATACACCTCCTCTTTGAATAAATGGAGAGCCTTAAATATATACAACACACACAATAAAATCACACACACCTTTGAAGAAATAATAATGGAAGAAAAAGAACTACTGTATACAATAAAATAGCGAACCACATTCCTTTCCCTTGCAGCACTGCTCATGGAGGAAAACTTGTCCATGGACCCACGCTCGCAGCTTGAAAGCAAAGCAGCCTTAAGGGATGTTCCTGAAGCCTTTCCCTTGCAGCACCGCTCATAGCAGCTGGAAATGCTTGCACATCATTCCTGGAGCTCAATTCTGACAGGCTGGCAGGCTGTTCATTGAGCTGACTTCATCACGCATGTGATGACGTCAGCTAAAAAACAAAAATTTCAAAAAGAAAGCTGGGAAACTCAGAAATAAGGTGTGCCACTCGAGAATCATGGCACCCCATTATTTGGACCTCAAAAACAGTAAAAACTGAGAAATCTGGTACGGTTGAGAGGTATGACATAAACTCAGGCCTGATGAAGACTGCAAAATTTCTCATTACCCTATAGCCCTGGTTTAAGCACACTTCAAGCATACATTTGCACATTCTTGTGCTGAATCATAGTACTTGTTACAGATGGTCCATTAGTAGTGTAGAATTCCAAAATCAGTTCACAGTTTGGGTTCATATCAGGCAAGGAGTTCTTCTAAACTGAATGTCTTTTGTTATCTCTAACATTCTGCACATGACTATTAAAATTTTCCAGTACAACGACAGTATCCATACTTGGCACATTGTTGAGTGCTGCACCCAAAATCGGTCCCACTAAATCAGCTGTTGTGGTTCCCCTGCTGAAAAATGTGGCTTTCCCTCTGCTGGTGATAGAGAGCAGTTGCATCATTTGGAAGAGTTAAGCACCATGGGTGTTGGTTGTTGGAAATGGTATACTGTATGGGTGCAGTGGCAGCAGTACCACAGGATTGTACTGGGATGTGATGATTAAGTGAGAGCTGAATCATAGGACACATCTGTCAATTTTCCTTAAATCTGTGTCCCCTTCCTTACTTATAGTCATGGATTTTATGTAATGACTAAAAGGATGAGATCATGGATGCATGTAACAAAAATGATGCTCCTTCACAGGCTAGATAACATTCCCTTGTTACAGAAAAATAAATGTTTACTCTGAGTTGATCTTGGATTGCAGTCACTGCTCCTCTCGGTCAGGAGGAGTCAGTTGAGGTTATTTGAGCATCTTGTGAGGATGCTCCTTTGCGCTTTCCAAGAGTGATATAATAGGATCAGGAATCTGAGAGAAGTACCAACAGCCAACCTAAGACATTTTGATGAGATTATTTCCCTCAGAAATGCCTGGAAATGATTGAAGATCCACCCAAAGGCCTAGCTGGTGAGTGTCGTTATGGATAAGGAAGTCTGATCTGCCATGCTATTGCTATGAACCTCACCAGCAGACGTGGCTTAAAATTGGATATTGTAATGGATGGATGGGTGGGTGTGTTAAGTACTATAGCTATAGTGATGTTTGCTGTAAATTAATATAAATGATATCAAAAATGCATAGAGTGAGTTGATTTCCAGTGCTTAGAAATATATTATCATTCCACAGGCAAAAGAACACAGCACGTAACAAATTCAAGAAGTAACTTCAGATATGCATGTGGAACAATGAAAACATATCAAGACTAGCAGGATTCAGGCTTCATGAAGATCTCACATTTCAAGCTTGATTTTGCAGTACGAATTATGAACCAGTCAGCAAGTTATTCTCCCTATTATTAACTGGGGCAGGAAACTGTCTACAAATGTGGTGACTTTGAATAAGTTCATTGGTTCATAGAAGGTTACTAGGCTAATGGCCCTAGAGCCCTTACAAGTCTAGTCATATTTATCTCAAGTTACCTCAATTATCAGTGGTTATGTGAGTGAAGTGCACAGAGGTAAGGGTCTATGGTAGTTAATATGGACTTACTTTGCCCAGGAGGTGCATGGGAATTACCACAGGAGTGACTTTGCAGTCACCCATCCATTGCTCTAGGTTGCATTTCAAGACGGTCAGGGAGAGGCTCTGTCCTATGTGAATTGAAAGCTTGTTCCAGAAAATCAGCAGTCTCTGGGAGTTGTAGCTATCTCTCCAGCATGGCTTGTTCATGTCAGAGGCTAGGTTAAGATCTCTGTAGCGAGTGACCTTTATGCAGTTTGATTTATAAATGTGCAACATTTCAATCAGGGCTGGGCCAGAGATTGCTCTTCAAGCCAGGCACAGGTCACCCCTTAGCAACATGTAAGGGACAGAATACAGTGAAAGAGCTTTCAGCCTTTCTGCAAAACACTTGTTTTGTGAACCCTGTAATTTTATGGTGAGAAACCTCTGTGATCTCTTCAGTTGTTATAGGTGTCTGGTGAGGTATGTGCAATAGGGAGCATTGCACTAAATTATCGGTCTGTTGAGGGATGAGTATAATGGAATTATAACATCTTTAGATCTTGATGTGATGCCTTTACTTATAAGATGTGCTACACCAAAGGATTTCCTTACTACTGTAAATAAATGGTGGTCAAAGTTCAGACTGCTATCATCTTGAGTAACCAAATCATGTACCACCGGTTCTACACTTAGGGTGGTGCTATCTATAATGTAATTAGCTTAGCAGAGATGTCAGCTTTTCTAATGGGAATAAAAAAGCAAGCATTTTTTTATTGCATTTATCTTTAATCCATGGCTTTAGCACCCACCATGTCTGCATTAACCCTGTCTGCAGTATATTAACATGGTTGGGGGACTCAATGATTGCTCCCAGTTTGCAGTCATCAGCGAACTTTGTCAGCCACAGGTGGTTCAAGTTTGCCTGGACATCTGAGAAATAATTCTGAACAGTAAGGGGCACAGCACAAAACCCTATGGTATACCACTAGTGACTGGCCTTTTGCTAGTGGTGAAGTAAGTCACCCACTTTCACAGTATGCATCCCATCGGTGAGCCAGTTGGCTACCTGTCTGTTAATGTAGAGGTTAAGTCCCAATTGGGAGAGTTTCCTCTATAATACCTGAGTGGGGGATTGTGTTAAATGCCTTGGCTAGGCCAACATAGGTAGTATGTACTGTCTTTCCCTTGTCCAGGGTCTTAGTGACTTTCTCAAAGAAGTCAGCCATGTTTATCAGGCAAGATCTACTTTTAACAAATCCGAACTGGCTTGGGTCCAGAGTTCGGTGATTACCTATGTCCTTGTTCATGAAGTCCATAATGATTCTTTCCATGGCCTTACAGATAAGGATAGTCAAGCTTATGGACTTATAATTTCCAGGGTCAGTTGATGGTCTCCCTTTGTGCAGAGGAATTTGTGTTGCTGTCCTCCATTCTGCAGGATCATAGCCAGTTCTCAGGCTGTGGTTAAACATGGATCCAAGTGGGTCTGCTAGGTCATGTTCTAAGTTGTTTAAAAGGCAACTTGAGATATTGTCTGGTCCCACTGATGCCATATTTTTGGTCTTGGAGAGCACAGAGATGACTTACTCTCTTGAGATAATAGGCTGAGGAATGGTGGCAGGTATACTTTGGTAGATGACCAGAGGGGGCAGGGGGTGAAGTTTGCTCCAAATCTGTCAGCTAGCATGTCATCTACTACCTTCATTTGAGTATGGGTGGTGCCATCCATAACCAGTTCTGTGCAAAGATGGATATTCCCTTTTAGATTTTGGATGTAGTTAAAGAATGCCTTGTAATTATCTTTAGCAAGGGAGGGTATTTTTGCTTCATAATTAGGTTTGGAGGACTTGACATGATCTCTCATTTTTTTTAAGCTAGAGAGGGATTTCTTCCTTTGCTGAGCCAGTTCCCTCTTGTTCTTGAACATCAGTTTCTTCCTCTTGTTGTATAGCCTGTTTATACTAGGGGTCCACTAAGGTGGCTTGTTATTTTCAGTAACACCTGGTTTTAATCCAGTCACATATAGCCAAATCTATACAACTGCTTAAGTGGTTGTACAGGGCATTGATGTACACCTCTGCATAGCATTTCATGTTATCTGCATTTGAGGGGACCTTGAAATTTCTTATACAATCACTTAGTAGGAGGTTGTTTGTTTTTGAGAAATTATTAAGCATTTTTGAACTTGATGGGGTATCTGGTCTTATAATTACATCAAATGAGATTGATTTATGGCCTGATCTTTCCAGGTAGGACATCACATGGGGGAGGTGCAATGAGTACTATGTCCAGGACAGTTGAGCCTCTTGTGGGTGTACTGACTAGCTGTTCCAGAGAATCTGCATTGAGAAAGTCCAAGAAGCTCTGAGCTAGCATGTTTGTGATCTTGTGCATTTCCCAGTCGGTAGTAGGATAATTAAAATCAGCCATGAGTAAGGCGCTGGGCTGTATGGCAAGTGATTTCAGTAAGTCCAGGTATGCAATATGCTTTTTCTGTTTCGTGGTGGGAAACCCATAGCTAGATATGATGTGGTGGGGTATTTGCTTATAGTTAATTGGACATGCAATAGCTTTAGATAGTCATACTGTCTGACCAGTGTAGAGGTGCACGTATCCTTAATGAAGGTGGATGCACCTCTTCATTTGATTCTTTCATGCTCAGTTTGTGCTCTGAAATTATGGAAAGTATTGTAGCCCTGCATGGCCGGGGTGCTTTACATGCCTTTGAACCATGTCTCAGTGACTGCACAGATGTCAGCATCTGCCAAAATGAGGAGTGCTTACAGGGAGTGCAATTTCTTGTTTAGACTCCTAGCATTAAACAACAGTACCTTGGGTTTATCCAGAGAGGATTTTGTTATGTTGGAAAATAGGTTATTTTGACAGTGCCTAAAAAAGGCACAATTGGGGTGGCTAATGGCTTTGTCAGTATCTGAAAGCCTAGAGGAGACAGGTGCAGACCATCTCAGGCAAAGCAGCATGGCCTGTTGACCATGTCTTCCCAGGCTGACAGATATTGGATCACCTTGAACTGACACTAGAAGCCAAAACAATTGTTAAAGTCAATCATTGTTCATTTGTATAGTGGTATCTTCCTTGGAAAAGGTAGAAGGTTGATTAAGGCTAGGCTTATACCTGCTTGTGACACATAATCTGAGAGCTCAGTTATGTCTCTCTTTCTATAGTCTAGTGGTAGAGATCTGAAGTCATTCACCCCCACATGTACTATGACAGAGTCATACTGGTACTTGTGGTTGAATGACTTGAAGGATCCTGGGACCTGACAGGCAGCTAACTGTAACCCTCTCCTTATCCAGCCTGGTGAGGGGTACATCCATGTGTCTCACAAAGGAATCACCTATGACCAATCCATTAGGTTATGTGATGCTACCCTTATGAACTTATTTGTTGATACATTGGTGTTGTTGTTGTTGTTGTGTTATTATTTGTTGTAGTTGTTGTTTGCATTATGTGTTTAAGTGGTTTCTGTTTGAGAGGCCTCTGATCTTTTGGTAAGTTATTAGTGAGTACCTCCTCATATGTGGGTTTGTGTCATGTCTTTATTTAGTGTGGGAAGTGTGTATGTGACAACTTGTTTGGCATTTAATTTGTCCTTGTTTGAGAGTCTTGCTCCAATTTAGTAGTGTAACTACATATGTCATATAAAGTATTTGTTTGTTTCAGGAGTAAGTGGTTATCAGTATACATGAGACAATGGCTACATTACCTTAGGATGCCCATGTCTATCAGGCTGGCCAGATGGATGACGGGAAACTTCCCATCCATGATAGCAGACTGTTACTGTATGTTTTATTAGGAAAGAGAATGGTTTAATTTGATAGGACTGTGCTGGTGGCATCAAGACTAAAAGAGAGACATACACTTTGTGTAGGCTAAGTTTGATCAATAAGGCAATGCAGATCAATGCACAACTGAGTTACTCCTAGAACATCAGAAAAGCTTGGAAGGCTTTTACTGTTTAGAGAAAAACTGAGCTTCTAGGCTTCTGATCTTCTAGGCTTTTTTGTCTCTGCAGGGCACTTCTACCCACCCCTGCACAATAAGCAGCACCACACAAATGCAAGGCTTAAATACCAGAAAACAGAAACAAGTTTTAAGCTAACTACCAAGCAAGAAAGCACACAGTAAGCCTTCCACCAGCAATCCCCAACTCAGGTTGGATCACCACACTTCTGCCACAAGGGTGCAAAAACATACCTTCTTAATGGAGAATAACTGGTTTGGAGCCAAAGTGTAACAAGACCACACAAACTACACGCAATCTGCATACAGCAGCCCTACAACTAACATAAAAGGTAATACAGAGCAACTAACTACTTAAAGCAGCAGTTGACAGTACATTTTTTGCTATAAAGTGCAAAGATAACAGGAAATAGCTTACAAAACGGCTAAAGTAAAACCACAGTATATATAAGAGACGTGCAAAAAAATATTGTTTTTGTTAGTCTTTTCAGTAGTCAATTGCTCTAGCTGAAACAGATTCTTAGCAATCAGTAACAAAGTCACCAAATGACAAGCAGCTGAGTTGTATGCCAAAGCCCTCGCAAACATGAGGGTTAAATGCAAGCAAAGAGAAACAAGTTTTAAAGTAACTACCAATCAGGAAAGCACACAATAAGCCTTCCACCAGCAATCCCCAACTTAGATTAACACACTTCTGCTACAAGGGTGCAGAAAAACATATTTGCAATGTAGAATAGCTGATTTGGAGCTCAAATGTCACAAGACCATACAAATTGCCTACAACAGCCATACAGCAAACAGATACAATGTAATACAGCAGCAGTAGACAGTACATTTTTTGAAACTGCTAAAGTACAGTCACAGTATATAAAATAAGTGCAAAAAATACAAAAACCCCAGGGTGCAGGTGAAGAAGGATCCTGGAAAGTATTAGTAATTAAGACTGATCTTTTTTTTCAGGTAAGCTTAAAGAGAGTGGATAGATGATTGTCAGAAGCAGGAAGGTTTAATACTTAAATGCAGTATGCAGCTTGGACTATCATGGGTTGATGATTCTACTCTAATTATATGTAGTTCTATAAATAATTAAAAAAAAATTTCGGCCATTCCCCACTATTGTGTGATCTTAGAGATGGTATATTTTAGTAGCAGGAGATGTGGGGACCCCTATTTTTTTTTTTTTTTTTTTACTATTGGTATGGTT